>NW_011890571.1:10746-12094 GCF_000151845.1 Pteropus vampyrus
GAAGGGGGGGGCCTCGTGTTTACAAAGCGTCAGTGTTTCAAGGCGCCCCCTCCCCATTTCTCTCCAGGCGACGGCCCGAGGGAGCTGCTGCACCGAGACAGGTGCCGTGGCTCCCGCCATCCACGCCGCATGCGGGTGAGGCCACATTGGCCATTCGTGCCCCCTGAACATGCACGCACCGAAAGCTTCAGGGCTGGGGCGTGACGCCAGTGGGTGGGTTTCTTCTGGGGGGATGAACTGTGCCAGGGTGTGGAAGTGGTGGCCCTCCGTGGTGGCCCTCCGCGGTGGCCCGCCGGGCTATGCGCTCAGGGTGCGCGACTTGCGCAGTGTGTTCTGTCGCACTGACGGTGTCACAAGCCTCCAAGGGTCCTGTCCTCGAGTGAGTGCCCTCGATGGAGTGCCTCTCTCACTGCCGGGTGTGGGGGTCCCCAGGCACGGTCCCCCCTGCAGCTGGTCCGCTCACCTCCCACCCTCACCTGCATGGCGCGCCCACAGGAAGTGGCCGTGGGCACCGCCACTCTCTGTCAGTCGGCCAGGGCCTCGCTCCACCTGGACCTCAGCTCCAGAGACAGTGACCACGACCCTGACGCCTTGTCACTCCCCCTGGCTGGAGGCCTTGCAGCTGCACGGGCTCTGGGCAGCCTCGCTGGGTGCTCGAGGGAGCAGGGCTGCACGGAGGTCGGGCGGTTGGGGGTGTCGCGTGGGGTGCCAATTGCCAGGTCCCTCAGGCAGAGTCAGGCACATGCCCCAGCTGCCAGGCCGCACACTGGCTGCTCCCTTGGTGCCCACCTTTGGCCAGCGGTCAGTGTCGGGTCGTCGTCAGCCATGTGCAGGGTGGGTGGGCCTGGCCATGAACCAGGCAAGACCACGGACACGTGTAGCCCTCGCAGCCGCAGCCCGGTGGAGGAGAGAGGTCTGGGTATGGAGGTCGTGGGCGGTGCTGGGGTCTGTGACGGGGTCTGCCCGCCCCGTGTGCCGGCGGCAGGTGTGCGGGTGCGAGCGGGCCGTGGCGGTCGCTCGGCAGCTCTCCGCAGTGTTCCTGGCCAGGCCTGTGGGCTTCCGTCCTGCTCCGAGTGCCCGGGGCCCGCAGGTCCCGCCGGGTGTGTGGCAGCGCTCTGCTGCTCTGCTGCCACTGTCTTCATAGGGCAGGTCAGCTCGGGGACAGGCACGTATGCAGATCGCACCTCCCCGAACCCTGGGAGCTGCGCGTGCCCTGGCCACACGGCGCAGGAGGCTGGCGCTCCCTCTCCTCATGGCGGCTGGCGGGCCAGCGGGCACAGCCCTGCCCTGCTGCTGGAGGAGGAGGAGGCAGAGCCTGGGGCACTCAGCCTTGCTGGGGGGCGGTACC
>NW_011890571.1:13814-15453 GCF_000151845.1 Pteropus vampyrus
GCAGCGGCCCTGTCACCCGGCACTCCTGTCGCGGCTGAGTAGCTGGCTTCTCCCCCCGCGTCACCCCGTGCCCTGCCTCTTCCTCTCACTGACCTTTGGTCCTGCCCTGCCTCTTCCTCTCACTGACCTTTGGTCCTCGGAGACTTGCTCGCCCAGCAGAAAGCTCTTGAGGAAGCCGGGCACAGAGGCCACGTGTCGGCGATGCCCGTGTATGACACGTTGGGCACAAGAGAATCCACAGACAGCACAGACCCAGGGGAGGGCACGGAGCGATCGCCGAGGCCAGTGCTCGCGGTGTGCCCGAGTTAGGCCACGGCGCTGGCTACCCAGCTCTGCACGTCGTCTCAGAGCCCCGGGCTGTGCAGCTTGAGCGGCTGAACCAGCGCCTGTAACGTTGACCTCGTAAAGCCGTTAGAGACAGAATAGCAGGGTCTGGGGAGGCCTGCTGTCCGGCCTCAGGATGGCTGTTTTGGGGAGGTGAGTGGGGTCCAGGTGGAGCGCGGTTCCCTCTGTCCTGTCCTGGGCACCAGCACCACCACCTCAATGCCCCAGGCAGGGTCCCCAGACATGCCCTAGGTGCCCCTCATCCCCACCCCTTTCTTGGGCCGCTCTGCGCCTGGCTGGGCTCCGCGTGCCCTGTTCTGGTGCCTGAGTTGCAGAGCCCTGGAGCGCACACGGGGGCCCCTGGGGTAGCCGGCCATGTGTAGCACCTCCCCTCCCTGGCACACAGGGTCTAGGGGGGCCGCGTGGGGCTGCCCGGAGAGGGCTGCTCTCCAGACTTCTGTCCCTGGGCCAGGGTGGGCACGATGGGCAGAACCTTTGGAGCCGTGACTGGACGGCGCCCACAGCCTCTTGCCAGTCACGCCAGGCAGGTGAGCGGCCAGAGTGTGTACAGCTGGGCACCGCTGCTCTGTGAAATGCCCATCAGCTGGGCTTAAGTCTCACGTTGGGTTTTGGCCAAGCTGCCGGCAGGCCTGCGTGTGTGGCCTGTGGGCCTGCATTAAGCCAGGAAGCTGGGTGTGGAGGCTTTTGTCACCTGTGACCTGTCACCCCCAGGCATGAGGGACAGGTCTGCACAGAGGCTCCTGCGGCCCACGGGCTGCGCCCAGGCCGCTGCCGCCTTCAGACCCTCCGTCCCCCAGGCTGCAGCGCTCACATGGGGGGCTTGCCGATAGCGGTTCTGGTCCCCGTCATGGTGGCCTTCCAGAGTCTGAGCGTCTGTCCCCCCAGTCACCACGTGCCCCTGCCCTCAGGTTCAGCCGAGGACCTCGCGCCAGCGTGCTGGCTGTGGCGGGCAGGGCCACTCCTCCACGTGCTCGAGTGGCTCACAGGGAGCCCCCGGGCTGTCTGCTTTCCTCGTGGAAAGGCCTTGGGCAGGATGTGGGTTTGCAGCAGACGCGGAATGATCAGACTCTGCGTCTTGTCGCGGTTTCGGTGAGCTGTGCTTGCAGAGCACGCGTCCATGTCACTTTGGACAGCGAAGGCAGCGGGCACTCTCGGTGTTCCCTGCGGTCCTTTTACTGTCTGGGACAGTCGTGCTGGCGTCACCCATCCAAGTCGGTAATCACACCTGTTTTCCGTTGACCCATCCTGCCATGGGGACAGCACCTCCCTCAGTCTGTCCCACTGAGATGGCATT
>NW_011890572.1:0-1993 GCF_000151845.1 Pteropus vampyrus
ATTTTTCGAACAAATTTCTTGTTAATAACTTTGAAATGGAAAACTTCCTAGAAAGAGAAATCCCAAATAATCATACAACTCTTAAAGAAACTGAAATCGTAATTAGAATTCTTTCCACAAAGAAAATTCTAGGCCCAGATGGCTTCAACAGGGAACGCTACCCAACACTGAAGGGAGAAAAGGTGCCGATGTAACACAAACTCTTCTAAAGAATAGAAAAAGAGAGAACGCTCCCAACTCATTTTATGAAACCGGCATAACTTTGACACCAAGGACAAGGCAAGAAGGGCAAGGACATTGCAAGAAAGGGAACATTAAGGGCCAGTTTCACTCATAAACATAGATGCAAAAAAAATAAAAAAATATTAGCAAGTATATCCAGCAAGATATACAAAAGGAAACCACGTCAAACCAAAGTGGATTTATTCCAGGAATGCAAGGGGGATGTAATATTAAAATCAATCAATGTAATTTACTACTTTGAGAATAAAGGAGGAAAATCTTCATTTTAATAGATGCAGCATTTGATAAAATCCACATCCATTCACGGTAAAAACCTTGGCAAAGAATAGGCACACACTCTTCTAATCTGATAAAAGTTATCTTGGCAAATATTACCGAAAGGCGAAATGGTAGAAGTTTTCCTCCCCGAGAACAGGAGCAAGACAAAAATGCCTGCTTGTATTCCATTAACAGTGCTTGGGCATCCTAGTCAGTGCTATAAGGCACAAAAAGGAAAGATTAAGGAATTCAAAGGAAGAAAGAGTACTGTTATTATGCACACAGATGATATAATTTTGTAGTAAAAAATCCTAAAATGTCAACATGTACATTGTTAGAATTAAGGGAATTTAGCAAGATGGCAAAATAGCAGAGATAGCTAAGTTACCAGGTAGTGGGATACCTGGTAAGATCAGTTTAGAAAAACCTGTCTTATTTAAACCTAAAGAAGGATGTTCATGATTTGGATAGCTCATTATTTTAAAAACGTCAGTTCTCCCCACGTGATCAACAGAGTCATTGTAAACCCATTAAAAATCCCAGTAATTTGTTGGGTTTTCTTAGTGTGTGGAAACGGACAAGCTGATTTAAAAACATATGTGGAAATGCAAAGGACCAAGAATAGCCAAGATACGCTAAGAAAGAAGAATAAGGTATTAGGACTATTCTAGTTGTTGTAAATTAGTGTCAGATAATTAAGACAGTGTGGTATGGCTGTAAAATTGGATAACTAGACCAATGAGACAGAACAGAGTCATAAACAGACCCACACATGAGTGAACTATTGATTTATTACAAAGAAGGAATTGTAGACAAGCAGAATTAATCTCAGAAATTACACTAAACTATCCTTCAGTGACCAGGAGTCACACAGAAGTAGGAATGTTAATCTGTTTTGTCATAATTTCTATTACTTTTCTTTATTCTCCCTCATTTTCAGAGGGGTTCGCTCTATTCCTAGCCCTACTCCCCTACTCAGGCACTGCTTTGTGATCCCAAAGCAGTGAGGGAAAGCAAGCAAGCGGAGCTCAGGTGATCCAGGAAAGAAATAACAGGAGGGCCCTGTGATCCGGTTGGCCCAGTTCAGTTCCAGTTTACACCTGTTGTCCAGCATAATTATTAATAACTTCTACTCTCAGAAGTGCTCTGGTTTGGAGGATAAATTTTATGGTCACCCAAGGATTCTAGTGTATTTGGATCACACTGAACTACTTGAGCACACAATTTAGGATACAAAAAAAAAAAAGCTGTAAATGTAGGCAGGAGGGGGCTCCCTGATGTGATGAAGTAGAAATAATTAAGTGAAGGGCCAGAGCTGGTTCATGGGTGGATGGCCCAGACTTTAGGATGCAGTTTGGTGAGCGCCGGTGTATGAATTTGCCTTACTTTAAGCTCTTAGATCTGTAAGGTCAGAGACGTCAGACTCCCCTTCCTGAGGTCAGTCTAAAACAGCAGCAGTTATTTAAAGAGAATAATATAGACAGCCTGGGTT
>NW_011890572.1:3493-9878 GCF_000151845.1 Pteropus vampyrus
GGTAAAAATAAGTAATTAAAAAATTTCTGTTTTAATTTTAAATGCGATACATAGCTACAGGTAGCATACACATAAAATAAAAGCTGTTGGGAATTTGCACCAATTTTTATGAGTATAAAGGGATCCTGAGATCAAAAGATTAGAGAACTGCCACTTTAACACACTGGTTTTCAGCCTTAACCTGAGGATCGTCAGTGGAACCTTAAAAACTGCTAATGTTTGGGTTCCCCCTCCAGAGGGTCTGTTTTAATTGGTCTGGGGTGCAGCGTGGGCACTGGGGCTTTTGAAAGCTCCCTGGTGATGCTAATGTGTAGTAGCCACAGTTGAGAACCACCACTTTAGTCAGATGCTGGCAATGAAAAGGCCCTCGGACTTGACCGTGCCTTCTCCTGATCTGCACACTAAAGGATTTCTTCTTCCATTATCTGACAGATTTGTCAGGCATCAGCTATCTTTCAGCTCGTGTTCCAGGAGAGATGGATAATAAGCCGGTGGACCAATAGGTCTTATTTTTCCATAGGGCTGAGAGTGCACCCAGTCAGAAAGCAGAGCCAGGGTGCAGTGTGGTCCTGACACTTGGTGTGCTTTGCCTTCAGACCCAGTTTTGGCCCCGGTTTGCTGCCGTCTTCAGAGCTGGTGCCTCCTGAGTCCCAGCAGCCACAGGCATCGGCTGAAGCCCCGTTTGCTGCCCGAGGGATCTACTCTGAGGACATGCCATCGGTGGCCCGGCCTCGGCCTGTCGGGGGCACCACAGGTACATGTGGCTATTTAGCTTGCATTTCAGAACTAGGGGACGCTTGCATTTTGGCTAAATTCTGGCAGACTGCATTCTAGACTTCCCAGTGTATCAGCATCCCAGCGTTCAGCAGCCTCTTCCACTGATGGGAGCTGCTGCCTTCTGCTCCAGGCAAGATGCAGAGCAGGGAGCTGGGACAGGAGGGACCGGCTGAGATCCGGAGATTCAGGTCCACCGAGTCCTGAATCAGCATCTCAAAAGCAGGCCCTTCACATGGAACTCACAGCACATCTCTTCCAGGGAAAATGGTTCTAAATTCTTGGAATTCAGTTAAACAAAGATTTTTTTTTTTTCCTGCGCACTTGTTATGGCATTCAAACAGGTATTTGTTTTAAAGTGGGCACTTTCCTCGCTTTTAAGAAGCAACCCTAAAAGTTACTGGACAGTGACTCGGGAGATTTTTTTTTTTTTATTTGGTCTCTGCTGAGAGAGTGCAACCACTGATTTCTCCTCAAACCTCACCTCCCTCAATTTTTCCCCTTCTACCTTTGTTAATATCATCTTCTTCTCTTTTTAAATTTTCGTTTCATTTTTTTTCATGCTGTCCTGCCGTCCCCTCCCTGCTGCCACCCACCTGGGCAGTCAGGAGTGGAGGGCCTGGGGAAGCTGGTGGCCACGTGGAACTGTTCTAGTTCCTTTCAGCCTCTCTTTCCAGCCCTCATTAAAAGAATCATCTTAGTGTTATTTCTGGGTAACCAGTGCAGCTCTTGATAATTCAACAGGGAAAGGTCACGTCTTCTAAAGTGGTCTTCTAATTCAATGTCAGACTTTTAAGTATTGGTATATGGCTTTTCTTTACTTTTAGCATTTAGGTATCCTTTAATTACCTGTAGGAATTCAAATACAAATTCTACACCAGAATATCTCCACATAGGAAATAAGAGTCTCGGTTTATGTTCTTAAAATAACATAATTCTTCATATAATATTGTGTGTATTTTCAACTGCAATTGAAAAATAAAAAATTATTTAAAAAAAATAAAAGTTTAAAAAAACATAGTCAAAATGTCCCATTTCTGGGAAATTTGAAGCCAGAAGGAAAATAAATTTTGTTAAATGTTTTTGTTAAAAAAATTTCAAAAAATTATAATTAGTTGATTTGAAAAACATGGAGCATAATTTGATTTACTTATAAAAGTATAATATTTAGTATATTTAATATAAAGATACAGGGTGTTTTTGTCAGACTACAATTAAAATTTAGGGATTAAGTCTTTCTGCATTCACTTTTTTAAGAAAAGGAGCTAGTTATAAACACCTGTATTTTAACAATCTAACACACTTAGTTTTTGTCAGTTTTTGAGAAGCACATTAAAGATTCAAGAAAATGAGGAGCCCTCAGAATTTTGATAAGGCAAAAAAGAAATAATGTTTTCTAAACTGAGTGTTCTCAATAATTACATCTAGATTAGGAATAAATTTATTTTCAAAAAATAAAGTAGGAAAAAAAATGCATTTACCTTAATGTCTCCTGGGGTTTTTGTGTTAATTGTTGGATCCAGAAAAAATCCTCATCAAGTTCAATAGATGCTTGACATTTATGAGGGATTCATCCTGAAATCTCTGTAAATGCTCAAATTTTCAAATGCTATGTTTTACACTTGATTTCCCTAATCGGTCCAACAGACGTATAAGTCAACCAGGTAAGAGACCCCTTGCAGACCCACCTGAGAGAGACTGCTGGTAATTGACAAGCGGTGCCTAACATGGCTGAGCTAAGATTCTTACAAGGCAGTGGCTAGTCTACCTCACTGGCTTACCTGAGATCCAATTTCGAATCCCCAAATTACAATTGACCGTTTTGTGCCGTAAAATGACCTCTCACGAATAGTTGATACTATGAATGCTATATTTGTGAATGTCATTCAGTGTTTTTAAAGCATCTGTGTTGTTTAAACTCCTGAGTTCTCTCTGTTTCTTGTACAGCTCTGCACTCTGAAAAATCCTCAGTTCATTATCACTCCATCTTACTGCATTTCATTACAAGGGCTCAAAGTCACTCTTTAGTTTTCCCCATTCATTTCTTCACCCTCCTTTTGAAGACCGAAGCTCTGATAAGAGGAGCCATTACATGTTAAATAATGCGTTTTGCTATTTCTAACTTTCTGGAGAGTATACACCTTCATAATGTCATTAAGAAACTTAGGCCAATTCCAGTTTTTCAAGA
The DNA here is from genome assembly GCF_000151845.1 of Pteropus vampyrus. Lineage (NCBI taxonomy): Eukaryota > Metazoa > Chordata > Mammalia > Chiroptera > Pteropodidae > Pteropus > Pteropus vampyrus. Next base: position 6,456 of record NW_011890572.1, read on the forward strand.
ATTGGTGGATAATGATCCACTGTGGTCTCCAAGGCAGTTCTTGCATTTTGCATCATCTGTCAGTGAACGAAAATAATACAGCCTGACATCCTACAGGATCTCCATACTTTACAGGTGCTGGCTTTGTAGTGAGTCTTGTTTCTCCTATTAACTCACATCACAGATACAAAATGAAATTCAGACATTTACTTTTAATCTAGAAGGATAGAGAATTTATATGCATGAGAAACATTTGAAGAGGAAGTTATTTTCTAATAATTTCTAACAGATTAAATTGTGTGAAAATTTGTAATGGGAAAAATGTTAAGATACACCATAAGAGTTCTCTTTCTGACTATAAAATTATCAAATATGCATATGTCTAAAAATTTCCAAAAACAGAAGGAAAATAGTATCTAGGGAAGGTTTTATAGCAGATATGATCCAGAGGTATTTTTATTATAGAGGACGGCTCATGTAAATTGATAAATGGGCAAGCCTCAAAAGATGAATGAGCAAAGGACAGGAAGAAAGAATTCACAAAAGAAATGTGTGTGTACCATATGAAAGTAAACAAACAAACGAAATGCCTGGTTTTGAAAATGATTGAGGACGTGCCCATTAAAACCACGACAAGGCACAATATCAGTCATGAAGCTGATTTCATCATAATGTGGTGTGAAATTAGCATCTTGTTTCTTCCTCTGTTCAGTGGGGATAATATCACACTTACTGCCGATGGTTATTTTGATCATTAAAGAAGATAATGGGTATAAAGTGCTTTAAAATAGTGCCTGGCATGTCATACACTATTAAATATTAGTCGTCATTATTATTATTACTGTTGTTTTTGGTGTTAGTATAAATTAGTGAACTTAGGGAAAGCAGCCTGGCAGTAACTTAATGAGCTTTTGATTTGGTAATTCCATTTCTGGGAATCTAGGCTCCTCTTCCCCAAAGAAGTCCAAAATATTGGAAGAAACGACATGCAAAAGATATTTATCAGAGCATTATTCATGACGACGAACAATTGTCAGCTCCCTCGCTACCCAGTAATAAGGGCATCCGTGAGTAAACCGTGCAGCCATTCAAAACGAAGAGCTCGGAGTCAGAAGAAGGGAAATGAACACTGCTTCCTGTGCATTCAGTACTTGACCTATTTTATCTCTTTTAATCCTTGAAATAACACCATGAGGTGGATTTATTTATTTTTTATCCCATTTGAGAAGTGAGGCATCAAGGCTCAGCGGGAGTGGTCACTGGATGCTCAAGCTGGCCGGGCTTGTCAGAGGCTGGGCTGGAATGCAAAGCCACGCTTCATGGGTGTGATGCCCCACGTTGAATCATGGGGGAAGCTCTTGTATCGTTAAGTGAACTCAACGAGATACAGAATTGTGTCTGAATTATGATTTCAACTACCATTGGGGTTTTAACACAAAGATGTTCTTTTCGCCCTATGCAGTTGTCTGAATCTTTGTAAATGGCGGAGAAGCCTGTGCGGCATTTATGTCCTTTGCAAGATTTGCTCACACAGTGTCTGTGGGGCATACGGAACTGACCGTCCTCATAATTTGAATACTGTTAGAAATCTTTGGTAATTGACAAATGTGCCTGCAGAGTCTGTTACTCTAACAGGAGACCGGAAGGTTTTTTTTCTGAACTTTAGCTTTTAGTGATCATTATATATCCAAATAAAACCGTAGAGGAGTTCTTTCCCTGCCCGCCCCCCCAATTTATTTGCTTAAGGGAGGCTGTTAATTAGACAACTAGATGAGAAGATGATGGAGGGGGCCGCCTCCCTTACCTTGGAAATCTCTGAACCTTTGTAGGACAGATGAATTCGCTCACCCTAGGAGCATTTGGAAATAAGTACTTTTATTCCACAGTGCTTAAAGATCACTTTCTTCTCCCTTAATCTGCAGAATAGGGATATTTCCACATGCCAAAAGTTGATGAGGGAGAAACACATGTTGTTTAAGTTCCTAGTTACACGAGGCTAGAGCATGTGTGTCTGTAGGAGAGCGAATGTGCTCTGGGAAGATTCTGGCTTTGCCATCGGTACACCTTGCTGACGGGGATCAGTGGGTGGCTTGAACTGTGACACGGCTGAGTTACGGAAACAATGAGTGTAATGACAGTATACTTTGACATTCTGAATTCAAATAAATATGCTCTGCCTTTTAAGTGAAAAAGCATATTGTTTTCAGCTCCTCGTGAGACTGAAAGCCTCAAGCAAGAAGGAGCTAGGTTTCAGCTTCTTCATGGCTCTAAAACCTTTCACTCCTTTCAACTGAATAAGTAAGATGGTTCTTATTTGCAGCCTCTACAGAAATGAATGGAAGGGCCCTCTGTCAAACCCTTTATTCGGTCCTTTGATGTCTAACCAGGAAAATAAGGACATCACTAGCAGCCACTGTATTGAAAGGAAGTAAAACCCATGAACCCAGAAACTCAAGGTCTGTCTTTCTTAGGAAGTTGGAGGTAGAATTAGTGCCATGTTTGAACAATGCTGGTGTCCCTGTCTATAAGGGAGTGTGGGGGTCAGAGCCAAACAGCCTTAACGAGCAGCCTCGCTCACCTACCAGTGTTGACCAGGTCTCTCCATTGTGTTCCTTCAGGCTCCCAGATCCAGCACCTGACGCAGGTGGGAATTACGAGCAGAATCGGAGCTCAGCCAGTGGAAATTGCACCAAGCAGAAGCGGCCAGTATGGGGGACCAAGCTGGCCTTCGTACGGGGAGGACGAGGCAGGCCGAAGAGAGGCCGTGAGTATCTTGCATTTGGGTCTCCACTGAGCATTTACACATAATCACTTAATTCAGCTGTTTCTGCTTTGGGGATTCCTTGTAAAAAACCTACAAAATGAAAGTTTTAACCTCCCTCGCTTTTCTCCCCTTGAGTGTATTTTTGTTTGTATGTTTTTTTGTTTGTTTAACTTATTTTTTTATGGTGACATTGGTTAACAAAATCCAATAAGTTTCATCTATACACTTTAATAGTAAGGCCTATATATGTTTACACTGTGTGTTCACCTCCCATAGTTAGATTTCTTTCTATCAGCACATATTTGACCCCCTTTACCCCGTCTACCTCCCCCTTCTCCACTACCCTCTGGTAACCACTAGTCTGTAGTCCATGTCCATGAGTCTCTGTTTGTTTGTCCTGTTCATTTGTTGCTTTTAGGCTAATATCCCACATATAAGTGATATGTGATTTTCAACTTTTTCTGTCTGGGTTATTTCACTTAGCCCTCCAACCCGGAGTGGGGGAGTATTGCCATTGAACTTTTGGAAAGTATATACTCTTTCTCGAGGCAGATTTCAGGCTAGAGGTCATGATTTTTTTTTTTTAATAACCTTTTAAAAAATAATAAAAGCAATATTCATTACAGAAAATCTGGACAGAGACCTAAGTAACAGTTATGTTTTGTTCTTCCAGTTATTTT
>NW_011890572.1:9928-10699 GCF_000151845.1 Pteropus vampyrus
CCATGAGTCTCTGTTTGTTTGTCCTGTTCATTTGTTGCTTTTAGGCTAATATCCCACATATAAGTGATATGTGATTTTCAACTTTTTCTGTCTGGATTATTTCACTTAGCCCTCCAACCCGGAGTGGAGGACTGTTGCCATTGAACTTTTGGAAAGTATATACTCTTTCTTGAGGCAGATTTCAGGCTAGAGGTCATGATTTTTTTTTTTAAATAACCTTTTAAAAAATAATAAAAGCAATATTCATTACAGAAAATCTGGACAGAGACCTAAGTAACAGTTATGTTTTGTTCTTCCAGTTATTTTTCTTGTGGTAAAATACACGGAACATAAAATTTACCATCCTAACCATTTTTAAGTATACAGTTCAGTGGTTTTAAATACGTTCACACTGGTATGTAACCATGACCACCACCATGACCAGAGCTTCTTTTCATCTTGTGAAACGGAAACTCTGTACTCATTAAACACTAACTCCCCATTCGTTCACCTCTCCAGCTCAGGGAAACCACCACTCTGCTTTCTGCCTCTCTGATTTTTACTTTTAAGCAGTGAATTTGAACCTGTCGGTGACTAAACTCTGGACTTGGTCTTGGATGTGATCGCTGTGTAAATATATTCATGACCTTGCATACCTACTGACTCACTCTTGGTGCTTTGTGGTGGGTTTATCAGCATCATTTCTGTCTTGACCACCACGGGTAGACGCTTTTGCCGTAAGGACGCAATTTGGGGCATTTCAAGGCATAGGGTTTGTTTTGCAGGTTTCTC
>NW_011890573.1:0-2108 GCF_000151845.1 Pteropus vampyrus
GAAGAAAAGTTTTCTTAGTAATAGCTTTTGAAGATGTTTTTAATTTTAATGAAGTCGAATTTATGAATTTGTTCTTTTATGGATGGTGCTCTTGGAGTCATGCCTAAGAGGTCTTTGCCTAACCCAAAGTAACAAAGATTTTCTGTAATGATTTATTTGGGAAATACTATGGTTTTGGGTTCTATGTTTAGGTTTGTGTTTCATTTGGAGTTAAGTTTTGTATGTAGTAAAGTTGTAGATGGCAGTTCATTTTAAAAATATGGATATCTAATTATTCAAGTGGAATTTGCTGAACAGATTATTTTGTTCAGTGGAACAAAATAATCTGTTCAGCAAATTCCACTTGTTCCTGTGCACCTTTGTTGAAGATATCCATATACGTGTCCATTTATATGGGTCTATTTCTGGACTCTATTCAGTTCCATTGATCTGTTTATCTCAAAACTAATACCATACTGTCTTAATTATTGTAGCTTTATAATCTTGAAATCACAGAATATTAGCCTTCAAACTTTGTTCATTTTATTCACAGTTGTTTTGGCTGTAATAGGGGGTCTTTGTATTTTCACATCAATTTTAAAAGTACTTTGTCTATTTCTACCAAATAAAAAGGCCTGGTGGGATTTTTACTGTAGTTGCATAGAATCAATATATTTATTTGGGGAGAATTGACATCTTTGCTATATTGAGTCTGCTAATCTATGAATATGATGTGTCTTGCGTTTAAAATCTTTTAAGTTTCTGTCAGAATTGTTTTATAGTGTTTCAGGTACAGATCTTCTACAACTTTAGTCAGATTTATTCCTAAGTATATTGCATTTTTGAATGTGATTATAAGTGGTATTACTTTATAACTTCAATTTCTTGTTGTTTGTTACTAATATGTAGAAAAAAATTGATTTTTCTATATTGATCATCTATCCTGGGGCCTTGCTTAACTGACTTATATGTTCCAGTAGCTTTCTTATAGCTTTATATCAGATTTTCCATAAAGATATTTACGTCATCTCTAAATAAGACAGTTTCACTTCTTTATTTCCAATCAGGATGCTTTTTCTTTCTTTCTCTTGACAATTCAGTGGCTAGAGCCTCCTGTAGAATGTTGAACAGACTTTATGAGAATAAATATCTTTTTCTTGTTCCTGATATTTCACCATTAAGTATGATGTCAGTCTTTTACGTTGAAGTATGATAGCTGTGAATTTTTCATAGAAGCTTAAACTGAGAAAGTTTCTTTCTATTTCTATATTGCTGAGTGTATTTATCAAGAATGGGGCTTTGATTCAGTCAAAGACTATTTCTTATGTCTAATGCAATGATCTTTTTTTCATTTTTATCGTATTAAGATGATAAATTACATTGATTTTCAAGTATTAAACTAGCTGTACATTCCTAAGCTAAACCTCATGATGTATTCTTTTATATATGTTGTTGGATTTAATTTGTGAAAATTTTCTTTAGAATTTTATACATCAGTGTTCATGAGGAAAGTTAGTTTGTAGTTTTGTTTTTATGTAATGGCTTTGCTTGGTTTTGGTTTCACAGTAATGCTGACCTCATAGAATGAGTTAGTCAGCAATTTCTCTTTAAGAATTTATGCGTTGTTTCTTCCTCAAATGACTGGGCCTAAAGTTTTTTTGTGAAAAGGATTTTAATTACAAATTCAACTTCTTTAATTGATATAGGATATTCAAGTTATTTATTTCTTCTTGAGTAACCTTTAGGAGTTTGTCTTTCGAGAATCGTGTCTGTTCATCTAATTTGTAGAATTAATTGGCATAACCGTTCATAATATTCTATTATCCTTTAAAAAAAGAATCTAGAGCTATCACCTGACTCTTTCTTGATATTGGTTATTTTATTATATCTTGCTCTTTTCCTGATCATTCTGGCTGGGATTTTATTTATCTTCCCTCAAAACACCCTTAATTTTATTGACTTTATTACTTTTCTGCTTTCTAAGCTAATGATATCTGTTATTGTTTTCTTTCTTCTACTTTCGGTTTAATTTGCTCTTCTTTTCCCAGTTTCTTTAGGTGGAAGCTTAGAAACTGTTCTTGCAAAGATGTGTGTTTTACTGTTGTTAGGAGAGTGTTCTAGAAATAGGT
>NW_011890573.1:6318-8262 GCF_000151845.1 Pteropus vampyrus
TCATTTAAACATGTATTTTCTATTTGTTAAAATAGCAAAAATAGTTTGATCTGTCACTTTATTATCATGTATTATCCAAGTAAACTCAACTATTTCTTATTCATGTGAGACCCAGATCTCTACAGTTGGGTTGTTTATTGAAAATTTGTGGTCATCTTATCATGTCTACCACCATTCTTACCAGCCTAGATTAATAAATTCTGTGATATCAGGTTTTTATTCTCATCACCCAGGGAAAACCTCTAAAGGCACTCTTGGGATTTTTGTCATTGCAATGATCAAGTTATATTTAAAGATTTCCACTTGGGTTTGATAAAATCTCAGATAATGTCTTAAAGAATATGAATCAGATGTAACTTCTGTCTTAAATGATATAATCATCAAAACCAGCTGATATCAGTGCTAACAAACAGCAGTCAAACATTTAGATCCTGTTGACATCTGAACAATCAAATAAAAAATAAGGTAGCATTAAGAACTAAGCTTAAAAATACCAAAAACATTCATTCATAGAATGTATACTACCCTTTAAATATATCCGAGATGTTGTAGAGCAAAATTACCTGCCCCGCCTCCCATAGTTTTTGTTTGATAGTACTTGGGAGTGTCTATTTTGTTTCAGGTTCCCTTGGCGATACTGATGTAGATGCAGGCTAGGAAATTATTATTTTATTTGACATTACTGGGAATAGAAACAGATACTTACAGATGACTTGAAATAACTTCAAGCAACATTTAAATAAAATTAATAGAATTCAATAGATACTTTTCTAAAATATTTTTGTTCATTTCCACCTTTTAAAATTGTAATTTAACTTTCCTTGATGATTGAAGACTGTAATGCCTGTTTTAATGAACACCAGTTGTGCATTGATGCCTTTTGGGGTCACTGTGCATAGCATTGTTTACCTCTACCCCATTTGGCCCGTATCATAGTGCTCTTTGACCTGGGTTCATTTCTGGTGGTCTTTTTGACTTTCTTCAGTCTGTCAGCTTTTACTTTCTGCTGCTGAGTATAGATCTGGTTCAAGTAACCCTCACTCCATCTTTCTGGTCTGTTACTTGTAAAAAATGATGGGCTAGAGAACCAGCAGCCCAAAATTGCTAAATTGTAACTAAAGTAAAATTTGGAGAAGGTGGCTATTCTCTCATGGAACAGCGCACATGGAAGTGTAATTCACAACGTCAGAAGCAGCTGTTGGTAAGGCCTTGGCACTTAAAGGTTTTCTGTTATGTACAGAAAACACATCACTTTAGTGTTTCTGAAATTTCTCATTTAACATATGGGGTCACATCTGTTAAAGGATTATTACTCTAGAAGGGGAGTGATGTATAATTTATTAAAATAAGCCTACGGGGACACAGCAAACTACATTTAATAAACTGGAATACTTGCTGGCTCCATTGAACGCTCCCAGCTGAATCCCACATTAGTTCAATAGAGGGGGCAGACGAAAACAATTGCCCTTTATCTAATGTTTATTGTGTTGTTTTAGTTAGGGTCTCTCATCTGAAAAATATTTATGCAAACTATTAGGTTTAAGCTTTGAATATTGAACTCCTGCTGGTGTATAGTTGATATTTAATTCTGAGAACAGAAGTCCATTATTCCCTAGCTATAGGAGGCAGACCAAGTGTGTACCATCTGTCTTCCTGCCAAGGTGCTGTCAAGGCTGGCGAGGAAGAGGACTTCCCCCAGGGTTGCCCAGATTTACCTGTTCCCCCAGTACTGTGTACGTATAAAGTAGATGGCATCAAAGGAAGTAGCTTCAGAAGGTTCTTTTCGGATCAGACACATTACTTTTTTCATTCTCACTGTCACAATACAGACTCCTGCCAGAAGCACTCCCGTGGCTGTCTGCTGATTGGGTTTCTCAGTAGCACATGACATGACTCTCTCGCGATATGATAGCAGATTCATTTCAGACCCCAGAGTGGAGCCTA
>NW_011890573.1:10517-17796 GCF_000151845.1 Pteropus vampyrus
TGGAAATGGCACTTAAACTTGGTCTCAAGAGTTTAGAATAATCTTTGGCAGAAACAGAGGGAAGTGCTTTCTAGGCAAAGAAATGTCATGAGAAAAGTCTCAGAAGTGTCAAAGCTTCACGCCACGAATGAGAGGCTGTATAAAAGAAGTGAAAACTGCTTTGCCGGTAAGTGATGGGAGGCGAAAATAGAGACCAAAGGCCAATTTGTGAAAGTCGGTAAAGCTAGTTCAAGGAAACACAACTGTATAAGAGCTCGAGATATGTTATTTACCTTGAATAAATATATAGCGTTTCAGGTGGGGTTTGAGTTGGTGGGAGAAACTCTCTCTCTCTCTCTCTCTCTCTCTCTCTCTCTCTCTCTCTCTCTCTCTCTCTCTCGTTAAATTAAGGTCTTTAACTACTCATGCAAAATGGTATCAGACACAAACTGGCAACCTAGGGCAGGAGCAGATGCCATGCCCCCCAGCGTGGACATCTAGAATCCCTCGTCTGGTTGGAGGGGCAGAGCTATAGCTGTTCATTCTTTGTCTTGCATGTTTTCAAAAACCCAGTTCTTGCTATGCCACTGCTGTTTCATAGTTGGGGTGGACATCTTCTCTCAACAAAACTTATACCCTGTAAACATGCACTCTGGACCTCTCCTGGTTCTTGAAGCAGGTTCAGCATCACTAAGACCATGTCCTCAGATGTGGGGAGAAAGCAAATTAGTGCCCGGGGTCCCTGATCAATATCTCCACCTTGAGCTTTCCAAAATTCTGGAAAGCCCCAACTCCCATAACGAGAACATTCACTTATATGGTCCCCTCCTCCAAGCAGGAGGAGATGTTTAGTCTTTCACTTACAAGAAAAATAACTAGCGATGAAAGTACAAGTTCTCAATTGTGATCGAATTGCGAAGTAAATCCTCTTTCCTCTGGAGGCCTGGAATGCTGCCTCTGTCTGGTCCTGGGTGTATATAAGTTCTCAGCCTCCCTCCTTCCTTCTGAATAGATGCTCCCACTCCCGGCCCACCCTCTACACATTCCTCTAAAGGTGAATTATCCATTTATGCCTTTTTCCCAGTAGGACTGTAGGCTCCTTGGGGAAAGTTTTGTTGAATTCCCAACACCTAGGCACAATCCTTGGAACACAGTGGAATCTTACTAATTAGTTGAATGGCGATGTTTTGATGTAGTTCAAGAGTAGTCAGCAACTTTTTTTTTACAAAGGTAGGATGCTTGAAGGGGGGAAGGAATAAGAGGAGGAGTCATCAGTCGTAGAAAAGGTATCCAGAACGGTAAATAAGAAAAGAACATAGATGCCATCGAAGGCCTAGGTAAGTCTAGGAGAGCATTTTTTTTTTTTCTTTTTTTGTGCAAGGTGGAGCCTCTTAAGCATGGTTGAGTTTGAATTACCTCCTGATAGGTTCACGGGGGAAGGGTGCTAAAAACCAGATTGAATTTTATTTTTAAAAGTATGTTTTTATCCCCAAATGCATTTCATACTGTTATACCTATGATAAGAGTCTGCATTGTGAATCACATGGTTTGTCTCTTCCCTATAACACTTTAGTTAAGTCAGTACCGAGGTGTAATTTATGTAAAGTAAATCCAAACTATATGTGTCCAAGTGTGCAATAATGAGTTTTGACATATGCATAAACATCTAGATACAGTCTACCCACCACAATTAAAATATTAAACTTTGTAACCTGAACATTCTCTTATACCCTTTATAGTCAACCTCTTTCCCCACCCCAGCTTCTGAAACCACTTATCTGTTTTCTTTCTCTGCAGTTTTTCCTTTTCAAAAATGCTGTATAAAGGGAATCATCTAGGCAGTAGCCTTTTGAATTTGGCCTCTTTCGCCTAACATAATGCATTCCAGATGCGGTCACATTGCATGTGTTGGTATTATGGCTGAGTATATTTTATCGTACTGCTTGGCCACAGAGTGTCTGCCATTCACCAGTTGGTACACATTTGGGCTGTTAGGGACAGGGCTGCTGCAAATGTGCATTCACGAGTCTGTGTGTGGATGTTTTCATTTCTCTTGGCTAGGTAACCAGAAGCAGGATTGCTCAGATGGCATTCTAAGGAATTTAGTTTGTATTTGGTATGTTTCAGGGGACCATGGTTACATTTTAAGCAGTTGGGTGGCAGAGACAGATTGTGCTTCAGAAAGATCCTCAGGACAGTATGGAGCATGGGGACAGACAGACAGGAGGCAGGGAGACTGGTTAGGGAACTGTGCTTTTCTGTCTACCTTGTGGCAGACACAGCCATTTTTGTCACTCTTCAATGAAGCGAGTCTAGGACGTAAAGTCATATAAGGATTCTGTGTTTATTAGTAGTCAGCCTCTCTCCACGCACCATGAAATAAAAACATCTTTTTCTATGGAAAAAGTGGAAATGAAAGGTAGTCGCCATTAATTTTTATATAATCTAAGGATGCATCGTTAGTGCTTTTTCATGCCTTTGATTATTCTTTTATTATCTTTCTTTTCCTCTTTATGCGCTCTTAATGTTTCAATTGTGGCATGGTGATGGCAGCTCGTCACTTTTTTTCCTTCTCTGTGGTTTTAGAAAAGGATAAAATACTTGTAATGGCAGTGATTAAACAAATACAAAGTTTAATATAGTAGAGACAGCTTCCTCCGAAACCATTTTTTAAAATCCACATTCAACAAAATTAACAATCCATTTCAGTACCTTCTAGGTCTACTTTGAAAGATTATTAATGCGATTTAAATCAACTGAAAATTAGAAGCACAGGATTTCCCAGTTCAAAGAGACCTTAAGAGAAGCAGCCCGAGTCACTCATTTGTACATGAGAAGAGAGAGTTCTAAACTGAGAGGATGTTCTGAACTGCCAGCAGTTTTTTTTTCTTATAAATAAATCTCATGTTAACTTTAACTGTGTATCCTGAGAGACATATTTGGGAAAACCGATGATGCTAGCAGTAAAACCCTCAACTCAGATGCACGCCAGGCTTCCCTGGTCCCACTGGCATTTTGCTGACAGACACTTCTACAAAACCAAAATGAGCAATGGAGAGACATAAGCCAGTACTGAGATGACAAGATACAAACTCCCACCACTGTAAATCCACCTCTCCATCAAATGTCAATTCATTTTCCATATCCTCAGCATGTATGTTAACGTGTAATGACACACAGTTGAAAATGCCTGTTATTCACTATTCTTTCAGCCTCTGCTTTAGACATTTATAATTTTCAGCAATAGAATGCAGAATGCACGAGAATGAAATAAAGGAAAAGTGATCAAAGTGTCAGTTTTATTACTGATGAGAGCTGAATTAAAGGATGGGGCTGAGATGAGCAGGAATAATAGGTTTCTTAATATCAAACCCCAGAATTAGACATACCCGCCCGCTCCAGGAACAGCCCTGCTCCTCCCACGTGGGATGCTCAGAGCAGTGTGTGAACTCCTGGAGGAAGAGATGGAGTGGCACTCAGCCACACGAGCTTGTCCCTTCCCCCAGCTCAGTAATCAGAGAAGTCACAGCATCTCCCCCCATGGGGAGGGGCCGGAGGCCCAGAGTTTCCAAGAAACGTCTCTTTTTTTTTTAAACCAAACAAGTAGGAAATAAGTGTCCCCTTTCTCCCGTGTGGACAAGAGATGGGAGGTGGCAAGGGAATGACCTTTTGGGGACCTCAGTGGCCACATCTGTGAAGTTAAATTTCCTGTGTCAGGGAAGTTGAGAGAATAAAAGATGCATAAGCACCGGGTATGGAGACCGGCAAACTGGCACAGAGCGAATGCTAAAAAGGAGAGTAGTGATTCCATTCAGTCTTCATTTGGATAATTCCACATGTTTCTCCTTTGCCTGTTTTCCTTGCACTCTCTAACTGGGTTTTTGATTTGGATAATCAGAGGAATATGGCACCATCCTCTGAAATGAGTAACTATAAGAAAGAATCGACTCGTGAAGAATAGTGATTTCCATTTCTGATCTACTGAGCTTGAGGCGTCTGTGCCAGAAATCATAGGCACTTGGATTTATGTTTTTTTGCAATGAAGGAGAAAATTAACTAATTAATTTGTAACTCAGTTTGGAAATTAAATAGTTAAAGCCCTTTAGAGGGCTGAAGACTGACCCTGAAGAGTATAAGATCGCAGGCGTCAGCAGAGGGCTGGAGCCACCGAGGAGGAGTCGGGGCGGAAGTGGAGAGGCCAGAGACCAGGGAGGAAACCAGGGGAGCGGGCAGCACTAAAGGCAAGGAGGGAGATCATTTCGGGGAGGAGGGAGGAGGAGAGAGAGGCAGCAGAGGGGTCGGGCAGCCTAGGAAGTAAAAGAGAACAGTCAGGCTTGCAGAGAAGGCCATAGGCATTCTTAGCTCTCAGGCATGGAGCACCTACTATATACCAGCCACCGTGCTATTGGCTCATGTACAATATCCACTTAATCCTCCAAACCTCTACCCCGCGTTTTATACATTAAGGAAGTGAGAGTCACAGAAGCCTAGTACGAACTTGGCTTAGGTCAGAGAGCTTGGACGTGACAGAGCTGAGACTCAGATCCCTGCCATCCAACTCTTAACTGTGGAGCTCCCCTTCCAGAAGACTTGCTTTTGCCCGTGTGTCAGGTGAGCTTTGTGGGTTGAGAGGGAGCCAGGAGTTAGGGGAGGGGAAAGACAGGACAGCTAGTAGAGAGTAGGCTGAGGTGTGTCTCGGTTGGTTGGTTGGCTGTAAGACAGCAGAGACTTCAGCTCTATTAAATGACAGTAGGGGCTCAGAAGACTGTCAGAGCAGGAGGAGACATCAGAGGAGATGCAGAAGGAGGCAGTGGGCAGGTGTACGTGTGGGGGTGGGCCCCCCCCCCCCACACACACACTTTGTGACAGGATAGGGCAGAAGCGAATTTGTCAGTTTAATGTCAGCACGAGGAGGTTCTCTTCCGGCCGTTCTCATTTCTCTCTATCCCTCCCACTCCTCCCCATTCCCCGCCTGGGGAACATCTGGAACATCTGGCTTCCCCTTCAAGGTTCCACCCTTGTCGCTCTCCTGAGCCCTCAGACAGGTTATTTCCTCGGGGCTTCCAGGGAGCACTTGATATCCGTCCACTCCACAGGCGCTGCTGGGTGCGCCCCAGCAGACCTGCTCCCTCTCCTGCTGGCTGTGACTTCACGCCACGTAAGCATGAATAAATCCAGTGTGCATCGAAGACGTGGTGCCACTCTCTGGGAGCTTATGGTTTGGAAAGGAACTAAGACACATGCAAAATGATTATAAGAAAAGTAATGTGGGAGAAGAAAGCATACTGTGGACTTCAGTTGGAGGAGTGGGGAGAGAGAGAAACTACTAGTGTGAGTGATAGGTGGAGAAATTTTATAAGGAGTGGTTTTAAGCTAGTTGTTGAAGGATTAGCCTATTTTCAACTAACAAGGATAAAGAATAGGCCATTTTATTTGGAGAAAGTAGCATCAGAAACGGCGCAAAGCTTATTTGGGGAACATGGGGTGGTCCACTTTGGCTGAAGTACAGACTGTAGCAGAAGTAACAGGTCCACGACGCAGTGAAGGGGCCGTGAGTGCCAGACTGAAGAGCATCCTGTTTTATCGTTATCTGATCAGAAACATTGCAAATACTCTAAAAACTCTTTTAGACATTTTTTTTAGCCGAGAAGTTTATCATAAGAGTTTAGAAATCATACCTACCATTTTCATTCCAGAAACTAGGTCCGTGTCCTGGGAGTTTGAGGTTGCCCGTATCCACCCAGTCCCCTCAGAACCCGTGTGAGCACATGAGGAAGGGCCGTGTCACTGAGTGCGTCATACCGGAGGCGGGTGAGGGGGCGGACGTGAGCCAGGAGTGTGCTTGTTCCTGCGGTCGTAGGTTTGGGACCGATGCCAGGTTTCTCACCACTCGTAAATCACTGTTCTTAATACCTATTTCTAGACAAAAATAAAATAAAAAATTAAAACCTCTTTTTTCTTTCAGTTAAGAAAAAGAAGCCTAAACTATTAAATAAATTTGATAAGACTATTAAAGCTGAACTTGACGCTGCAGAAAAACTCCGTAAAAGGGTAGGTCGAAGTTTTTGTTTTGTGCAGAAATGTGCAGTGGTTTATTGTTAAGTAAACCCAGGCAGTGCTCTCGGTGTGTTTTTTAAAAAATGTTGAGAAGCAACCTTCGAATAGAGTGGAGTTTTCCCCAGGGACATTAGCATTCCACATGAAGTGAATCAAATGAAAAGAAAAATTGCAGCCGTAATGGCCAACTAGGACTAGAACTTCGCTCCAGGCCGGCCGGCGGGGAGTCAGGCCACTTCCCGCCCCCATCCAGTCCTTCGGCTTCGGGCAAATCACTTGGCCATTCTGAGCCTCAGTTTTCTTATTTAAAAAAAAAAAAATGAGAATAATAATTCCGCTTCCTATTTGGTTTTTGTAAAGATCAAAAAAAAAATCAACTCCATCAAAGACAGTACACGTGGAGGTTTTTAATTTATAGCACTTCGATCCAACCAAAAAAAGATAAGTCCAATCCTTTCAGGATAGTTACTGTTACCGTTAGGTGAAATGATTTGAGGTTTAACATTCTTCTCACTTGGATTTAACCTCAGAGACCTCTGCTTTTTAGGGTGGCTTTTATGTATTGCTTTGTCTTCAACTAATTCGAAATATTATTTGCATTCGTTTCTAGAAACTACAGTTTTTGAAAACAGTGAATTGACACTAGATAGAAGTTCTTTGTTTTCTAATTTGGTCACATTTATCTAATTATAGGGCCAAACGTTTATTATTTTGTGTTTAATGCTGTCTTCACTTAATCATCTACTTGTTCTTCAGGGAAATATCTTTTCTCCGTTCTGTACTTGAATTTATACTCTGTGTAATGCTCATTAGTGTCCCTGTAATATGCTTTTTTTTTTTAATCGGTATACTTTGGCTGCAAAAAAAAAAAAGGACCAGGGGACTGTAAGTAAATAAGCAACAACGATAAAAAAATAGGAACTAAAGTGGAACAAGAATGGGCTTCCCACACGTTTGTTGGACGTGTACCAACAGTCGCGATGGCTTCTGTACTCGCATTAGAGAAGGTTCCCATGCCAAGGCCCGGCTTACCCTCTTTACCAGCCAATAAAATATAATAACGCCAAAGAGTGTTGCCGCAAAGTCATTGTTTACTCATTGATCCACAAGGAATGACTGTCTTGTTCAACTTCATAAAATGAAGCCATCTACCATTTGTAGGAAATTTGCATTTCTTAGTAGCGGTGAAGCAGGAATCTTCTTTTTCTGGCATTCTCCACTTTCTCTGTACTAAATACCAAAT
>NW_011890574.1:0-1592 GCF_000151845.1 Pteropus vampyrus
CTTATACCAGAAATTATTTTTACTGAGCAATTTAGGGCCTATTTCTAGACACTTTGCTTTGTTTATTTGACATATTTATTTATTCTTATGCCAGTCTCACTCTGTCGTGAAAATGGTAGCATTACATACAGCAAGTCTTATAGGAAAGAAGTCTAAATTTATCAACTTTGTTCTTCTTTGAAATCGTTTTAGCTCTTCTAGATCTTTCTTATGTAAAATTTATAATCACCTTATCAAAAAGGCCATGGAGGTTTCTACCGGCCTTTCATGGAATTCCTAAATCAGTTGAGGAAAATATGGACCTTAAAACAGTGCTTCCAAATCACAAGCATGGTGTCTCTTCATTTGTGTCTTCTTTAATTTTTCTCAACAATATTTTGAAATTTTCAGTGAAGAGATCTGTTATGTACTTTGTGAAATTTATTTTTTATAGACTTTTTCTGGTTTTGATGCTATTACATTGAGATGTCTTCATTTTCCTATTATTTGCAGAAAATAATTAAAAAGAAAATTATTTTTTGTATGTTGACTTTTAAACTGAGACTGGCGAATGTATTCATTAGATTTAAAAGCTTTGGGGGTGATGTCTTTGGATTTTTTCATATATACCAGTGATAGCTGTGAAAAAGAAAAAGTTTTATATCTTCTTTTTCAATATGTACACTTTTTATTTCTCTGCTATTTGTTTCATTGTATTGGAGCTAGGGCTTCCAGTACATTATTTAATATAAATGGTAAAAGTACATATTCTTGCCTTTTCCTGATTTTCACAGAAACACCTTCAACATCGTCGCATTACATCTATGGCCATGCCACCCTGAACAAGCCCGATCCCATCTGATCTTGGAAGCTAAACAAGGTTGGGTCTGGTTAGTACTTGGACGGGAGACCACCTAGGAAGACCAGGTGCTGTAAGTGTAAAAAATAAATAAATAAATAAAGGATTGTAAACTGACAAGGTCCTTGCAATCTGTGAAGTCAACCAAGAGTTGCCTCATCTAAAAAAAAAATATATTGTCACATTACATATGATATTAGCAGTTAGTTTTTCATAAGTGCCTTTAATTAAATTGATGAAATTTCCTTCTTATTATGATTTACTTAGTGTTTTTGTCATAAATGAGGGAAGCCAATTTTCTACATCTATTTATGTGAGTAGATGATTTTTATCACTTAAACTCTGAAGATAGTAAACAAAAACATTGCTTGTTTCAGATGTTAAACTGAGCATGCATTCCTGGAATAAACCGTATGGTTATTGAATACTATATCTTTTAGATATTGCTGGATTCGGTTAGCTAAGATTTTGTTCAGGATTTTATATTTGTGTTCATGAAGTCCACTGACCTGTAATATGTATTTTTTGAAATGTTCTTTTCTGGTTCTGGACAGGGTAATACTGGTCTCATAAATTGAGCTGGAAAATGTTCCTTCATCTACCATTTTCTTAAATAGCAAGCTTAAGATTTAGAATTATTTCTTTTTTAAATGGGTGAAAACATTCACAAACAAAATCATGTGAGGCAGAGTATTTCTTTGAGAGGACATTTGTGATCACAAATTTAAGTTGTTTATGAAAATAGGACTATTAA
>NW_011890574.1:3032-3251 GCF_000151845.1 Pteropus vampyrus
TTGGAGCAGATCTGCCCAGACTTCCTACATCCAGTATAATGATTTTCTTCTGACACCTTTCAAAGTGAAAAGCCCAAACAGTAGAGAGAGAGCATATTATTTTGATTATATTTCCCTGCTATTTTCAACACTGGTACATCTTTTAGCTCTTGAGCCTTGTTTTTGTCCACCCTTCCCCTCCCACCCCCAAGCCCCCAGTCTGCTTGCAGGAGGAGATCT
>NW_011890574.1:4605-5747 GCF_000151845.1 Pteropus vampyrus
TCTGCTTGCAGGAGGAGATCTTTGTGTTGAATGTGAAAGCTATTTAAGTAATATACTTTCTTTGAAACTATGTATATATATAATTGGGACTGTTCTTAACCCTTATCCTAGGTACTATTTCGTCACTTTCTTGAGGTTTACAATCTTTCGTTCTGTTTTTTTTTTTCTTTTGACAAATATATTTTAATCATATTACTGGTGTACAAATAAAATATACAAACTTTTTTGGTTTTGGTACTGTTAGACTCAGAAAATAAATAGCTTGTCCAAGATCTCAGCTAGTAAATGGCTGTCATGTGCCAAATTGAGCCTGCCAATAACCAATGTGTTGGCTGGACTGGCTCTTGTGGTTCTTATTACGATTGCAAGATGCCCCTAGCGATAACCATCAGGAAACTTTGGGGAAAAAATGTTTACGTCTTATAGATCCTGAAAATTACCCGGTATATCTGAGACCACACAGAGAGATCTCAGGTAGAGAAAGATTGAGCATGAGCAGGCAGGCCTGGAGTTCTGTTTTCACCAGGGTTGACGGTGGGGGCCTTGGATCTGTGAGCTCACTTTTTTCGGGTGAATTTAAAACAGAAAAGCAAGAATTTAAAGTATAGGAAGAGAAAAAAAGAAATGAAGTAAATTATCAGTTGTAGAAATCAATCAAGATCTGTAAAACAAAGGAGCCTGGCGGGAGGGAGAGGAGGAGTAAGGTGCGTGGTTTGATTCTTTATCTTGTCATGTGGTCGGAAACCTGTTTATCTGAGATAGACCCCTTTGAAGTGGAGGCCTCAGCAAGCAAAGCGCAAATCAGGCACTTGCTTTAAAAGAAAAGCCTTGAGTCAAGGCTGACATTACCATCAATTGCAGAACAAGGATGCATTTGAACCTAGTCCCTTGGACTCCAGAGCCCCGACTTTTTACCATCATGCTGATTAAGACTTGGAGGGGAGGGGTGCAGCCCAAGGCCATTTATCTTGTCTCCTGGCCTTGGCTTGTTTCTCAGGCTGGGATCAAAACTGGGAGAGGGCTGAGCTGGGCACTGAGAAAAAGTTTCAGAGCCACACCCAGGGAATGGGTGTCTTCCCTAGACTAACTACTCTGCCTCACTTTCAGGACTATAGCCTGTAGTCAATCAAAAACATTAAATA
>NW_011890574.1:5797-6116 GCF_000151845.1 Pteropus vampyrus
ATGCATTTGAACCTAGTCCCTTGGACTCCAGAGCCCCGACTTTTTACCATCATGCTGATTAAGACTTGGAGGGGAGGGGTGCAGCCCAAGGCCATCTATCTTGTCTCCTGGCCTTGGCTTGTTTCTTAGGCTGGGGTCAAAACTGGGAGAGGGCTGAGCTGGGCACTGAGAAAAAGTTTCAGAGCCGCACCCTGGGGCTGGGGGTCTTCACTAGACTAACTACCCTGCCTCACTTTCAGGACTATAGCCTGTAGTCAATCAAAAACATTAAATATGCCTCACTCATGACTGTTCACGGGTCATAGAACTGTCCCCCTTT
>NW_011890575.1:0-956 GCF_000151845.1 Pteropus vampyrus
GCCCCCCTGCAGGTCTCCTGCCAGCCCTGGGCATCAGCTCACGTGGCTGCAGGAGGCCCCCCAGATACCTACTGTGCCCTCCCTCCTCCTGGTCACCGTGTGCAGTGGCCCCTTCTGCCCCTCCGCTGGTCGCCGAGGGCTGTGGAGGCCCTGCTCCCACCCCTGTCACCCCCTACGATGGAGAATGCTCATGAAATGTGTTTGGGCCTCTGCCAGAGTCTTCTGGGACACGAGGCCGGGGGTGTCGTTAGCCCCACCCGGCGTCTGGGGCTGGGGCAGCGGGGGCCTGCCATGGCAGAAGTTGTGGGGAGGCTGGCAGCCCGGGGCATCTCTGCCCAGCGCTCCGGCCCTCAGATGCTGGGCCCGGCTGGGAGCCTGGGTGCTGCTGCGGGCGGCCCAGCGAGTCCCTGTGAGCAGCACCCGAACCTGAGCAATAGTGTCCCAACGTGGCGGGACGCAAGCTCCTTGGGCTGTGGCACGCGAGCCAGTCTCCTCTCCAAGGACCACAGCTTCAGTGGCAGTGACTCTCCAAGGACCACAGCTTCAGTGGCAGTGACTCTCCAAGGACCACAGCTTCAGTGGCAGTGCCTCCGCCGAGTCACGCGCTCCCCTCGGCCGCTTACTAGCGACAAAACCTCCGCTCGGACCTGCTTCTCACCGTCATTTCTGTGTTTGCTCACGTGCCCTGCCCACCGCCTGTGCCTTGGCCCCCACGGCTGCAACCAGAAGGTGCCTCGTGACTGGGTGGCACTAGCACTTCGTGCTGGCCTCAGAGCCCAGGACCTTGCACGCCATTGGAGTCCCTGGCCAGAGACCGCATTAGACGTGGCGGCGGGGGGGGGGGGGGGGGTGTCTTTCAACTCAGGTTTTAGGGGTCTTGAGCCTCATCATTCTGGCGACGAAGCCTGAATGAGTAACAGCGAAGCCATTAGGGTTGGCCGAGGCACTCACGTGAT
>NW_011890575.1:2366-3382 GCF_000151845.1 Pteropus vampyrus
TGGCTGGTGGTCACGTTGATGATGTATGCCTCCAGCGAGGTGCCCGGAGTGGGGGCATCCCAGACCACGTGAGCAGACGTGGCTGTGACTCGGGTGGCAGTCAGGTTTACTGGTGGCAGAGGCCCTGGACGAGGCACAGAGCAGGGGAGGGAGGTGAAGGGGCTGATGGGGTCTTCTGCCCAGGACGCGGTTGAAAGACCTGACGAGGATAGCCGAAGCCTCGTTTGAAACCAGACTGAGTTACTACAGGTGACTTTGTGGCCCTGAGGGAATGGGGGCTGGGTGCGAATCTGCAGCTGCGCCTCCTACCCAGAGAGGCCCCACGTCTGCGTTGTCCGCGATCCCCCCCCGTGCGGCACTCCTGACCCAGAGCCTGGCCACACACCTTACCCCAGGACGCAGAGGAGGGCAGTGGGCCCGGTCCCAGCGCTCAGGGCCACTGGGACATGCGCTGACCCCTGCCCCTCCGGCCAGGCCCCGCTCACACCGTCCTTCCTCACCGAGCCACTTGCCTCCCCCTTGCTCACCGGTCCCTGTCGCAAGGCCGTGCTCCCCTCTCCCGGAGCCCGTGTTGCCCCGCGGAGGGGGCCGCACGGGGCCTCCTGCCCGAGGGCCCCTCTGGCTGTGGCTCGGCGGCAGCCCAGCAGGAGGACCTGGCCCCTGGGCACACTGCCATTCGGGGTACACTCAGCCCGGGGCTGGTTTCTGGTGCCACGGCCACTGCGGAGAGGACCAAGGGGCAAGAGCTTCCCCGGAAAGTTCCACTGGCCCGGGCCAGCCACATGGCTTACTTACGGGTCCACACGTGCAGCGGAGCTGAAGCCAGGCTCTCGGTGGGGTGTCCCTGTCCCCTGAGCCCACTGAGGGCAGTCGCCCAGATGGTGTACCTCCTTCCAGGCAGCAGGGCCCTACGGGAGAGGGGTGGCTGGTCTCGGGGGCCTTCATGCCCAGCTCTGCTGCCAGACCGGGGCCGCTCCTGAGCAGTGTGACCGGCGTGTGAGCTGTCCTGCTGCACG
>NW_011890575.1:5671-7492 GCF_000151845.1 Pteropus vampyrus
TCCCGCCAAGCCCGCCTGGACGCCGTTGTCGGGCACAGCAGTTAGAGGGGGGCTCCCTTGGCTGCCGCTGTGTCCTGTGCAGGCCCGAGTCCAGCGCCCCAGGTGGCTGGGCCACCTCTCCCCTGCACTCCGTCTTCCAGCTCTGCCCGCCAGCCCTGAGCGGGGCTGGAACCACCCACGGGGTCCAGCGGGGACGCAGCCTGGAACCTGGCCCATCAGCAGCCATTCTGGGTCCCTGATGTTCATTTGAACTTTATTTATTTTGTAGTTTTGTTTGTGTTTAACTTATAAAAATTTGGCATAAGTTTATATGCCTAGTTTAAGGTGCGAACGGATTATCTGAACAAAAAAATTTAAGGCAACCCATCGGTCGCCCTCATTTCCCTCTCGGAGGGTCTGCATGCCTCAGGCTAAAAGGACTCTGGGCTGGTCACCGGAGCGTCTCGCTCACTATCTGTGCAGGAGACGCTGCCCCCAGATTTTAAGGGTGTCCCTGCTCTTCTGGGAGACTCGGACACTTGTCCAGCAGCCCCGTGAGGAGGCGAGTCAGGAATGAGACCTTGGGAGGTGGCACGGCCTGGTGTGAGGGAGGTGCCCGGAGACACGGGAGGCACATGCCCCAGGACGAAGGAGGCCGGCCGAGCTCTTACCCAAACGTGAACCTGTCCACGCTCTTGTCCACCTCGGCGGACTGGTCCTCCTGCGCCTCAGGGTGGCGGATGGACACACGGACACTGCTGACCGTGGCATGGTGGATCCTGTGCAGAGCCCACCGCACTGAGATGGCCACGGCGGTCACGTTGGTAGCCTCGAGGCCCTCAACAGGGTGGGGTCCTGGGGGACAAAGGGGTTGTTCGGCCGGGGGCGAGGTAGGAGCTCGAGACAACCGATGGGGCTCGGGAAGGGTGAGGGGGGCACAGGCAGGCACCCACGTAAGGCGCGGCCAGCCCAGGCATGACTCTGGGTCGGAAGCTCCGGGCTTCGCCTTGGAGGTGCTGCAGAGGGGCTGCTGTGGCTGCTGCCCTGGGCCATCCGGCTGCACCGGGGGCCACAGTGGGGCAGGGTCCTTCCTGGCTGGCGCTGACCCTGCCTTGGCTTTGTCTTCCCTGGCTGACTGCTCTGGTCACACAGACAGTGATCGTCTGGACACCACCTGGGTGCTGCTGGGGCCTGTCGGGCACGGGGGCCAGGAGAGTCCTCTGCGCCCAGACCCAGGGGAGGGGTCAGGTGAGTCCGGAGCTCAGATTGGCACGTAGTGCCTGATCAGGTGGGCACTGGCCCGTCACCTCACCCTGTCTCCCCGTGGAGACTCCACTCTGCTGGGGAGGGGAGGCTCCCTCTCTCTTCCAGACCCCCTTTCCAGGTGGACCCCCCTTGAGCACTGGGGAAGCACGAGTCAGAGAGAGGCCCTCCTCCCTCGGTCCCCAAAGAGTCCCGCTGGCCGGAGCGCATCCTCGGTGCCTCTTGGCCATCACGACACGCCCGTCCTGACTTCCTCATCCTGTCTCTCACTTGGCCCTCAGTGTCAGCACCCTGCAAGGACCGCTAGGTGACACCAGGGTGCCCCTCTTCCTCCTTCCGTGCAGCCTGCTACAGCCCTCTCTGTGCTTCACCTCCAAGCTCCGGCCGCTGGTCCTGTGCCAGCACCTGGTGTGGGGGGGCGCAGAGCCCCCCACCATCCCTCAGCGCTCGCTGCCCAGCTGCGGCTCCACTTCCTCGAGCCCCGGCACCTGCCTCCACAGGCTCCACCCACGGGCAGCCCCTGCCCACAAGGGTGTGCTGGCATTGTCCCTGGCCCCTGTCCACTCCAGGAGCAGGCAA
>NW_011890575.1:10732-11940 GCF_000151845.1 Pteropus vampyrus
TGGGGACACGCAAATAGACAGGTCAGGTGCCCCCAGGACACAGCTGTCCTAGGAGGGGAGGTGTGCTCGGCAAGTGGGGGGCAGTACAGATGGGAAACCCCGGAGAGGGGGTGCTGGAAAGGACAAGGCAGTGCGGGCCTGTGAGTGGGGGGAGGGGATGGATGCTGCAGCTCGGAGGGCAGCTTAGGCCTTGTCTTGGAGGGACACGCCAGCCAGGACCCGCTCCCCTGGGAGCCCCTGCTGTGGGCTGATGGGGAGAATGTGCCAGACGCCCGGACCCGGGGGCTGTCCAGGGACCGCAGGGCCACACGGCTGGACGTGGAGCCGGGGCGGACGTGAGGCCTGATGGAGTCTCCGAGGGACGAGGTGGGGCCGTCGGGGGGGAACGGGGTGCCGGCAGGTGCAGGGGAGGAGCACCGGGCTGTGCCCCACCTGTCTCGCAGCGGTGGCCAAGGACGCCCTCCGGGCAGATGCACAGGTAGGCCCCGCCGGCCTTCTCGCACCGGGCGCCGTGCTGGCACGGGCCGGAGTCACAGGCGTCCACCTCTGCGGAACATCCAGAGAGTGGGGCCCGAGCGGCAGGGGGGAGTCTGGGGGAGGGAGGAGAGGACAGCGGGAAGAAGGGGAGGGGAGGCGAGGGGAGAGGCCCGTGGGGTGCAAGGGGCTCGGGGAACCCCCTCACCTCTGGGGTCCCTCCCACCAGTATCCCTGTCAGGCAGGGCCCTGGGGACTGTCCTGCCACCACCCCCCCCGGCAGGCGGGGTCTGAGCTTGTAGAGAAGGGGTTTGCCTGGGGCGTCTGGGGTGTCACAGTGTGAGTGAGGGCCCCGGGCCGACAGGGGACCGCTAGCACAGCGCCTACCTGTCTCACAGTGGACTCCGGCGAAGCCTGCGGGGCACTGGCAGACGAAGGCCCCTGGGAGGTCCCTGCAGGAGCCTCCATTTCTGCAGGGCTGTGCCTGGCACTCATCTGTCTCTGTAGAGACAGGACACGAGCCTGCACGGCCCCGCGTGGCCCTACATAGCCCCCACGGCCCTGCATGGGGCCTCCCCGGCTCGCGCCTCCCCCAACCTTCTGTGTGCAGCCCGGGGCTTCAGCCCGACATCGCTCCCTCCACCCCTGCCCCGCGAAGTCCCCACCCCAGGATTCTGTGTCCTGCACTGCATCGCCCAGGCTTTTTGGGGCCTTGACTGGACATCCTGGGCCTG
>NW_011890576.1:0-701 GCF_000151845.1 Pteropus vampyrus
CCGCGTTTCCAGGTGAGGTCATTTCTTCCCTTTTCTGGTCCCTCGCTTTAAAGCCAAATCCAAGAGCAATGAGCTGAGACACCCAAGGCCCCTGTGGGTCTCCCCGGAGGCTCCGAGGGGAATCGGGCAAAAGCTCGTTTCCCTCTTTGCTCTGACCGCCAGGAAGCTCAGAGGCGCGTTTGCAGCTGCACAGGAGCACAGGGCGCTCTGTTTTGATCTGGGCTCCGTCCTGACGGCCTCTTCTCTTTCCCCTTTGCCCGACGTCACTCGCAGTGTCTCCCTTGCTGGCTGGCGGTACCCGTGAAGTGTGGGGCTGGAGGAGGGGACGCCACTCTGGCCCCACGGCCACCGGCTCCCTCCCCCCGCATGCAGCCGTAGCCCCTGGCGCCCAGTGTCCGTGAACGTCCCCCGGATGGTGGAGCGGCACGTGCGTCTTTCCGAACGGGGTGCCGGCTGTGCGTTGGGGCAGGCACGCGGCCGGAACCTCTCCGTGCTCCGGACGCGGGGCAGCCGCGTGGGCACTGCCGGGAGCCCCTCCGCGCCCGTCTGGGCGGTGCTCCTTGTCCTCCGTGGACCGGTCACGAGCTGAGACCAGCGGCTCCCCCGGTCTTCCGAACGGGGTGCCGGCTGTGCGTTGGGGCAGGCATGCGGCCGGAACCTCTCCGTGCTCCGGACGCGGGGCAGCCGCGTGGGCATTGCCG
>NW_011890576.1:751-1793 GCF_000151845.1 Pteropus vampyrus
GGGCACTGGAGACATTCTGTCCTTTCCTTGGAGGAAGCGAACCGTGAGCCAGGCAGAGGAAGGTGGGGTGCAGGCCCCCGCTTAGGTCCGGTGCGCTCTGCGGGCCCCGGGCGGGGCCGGTCTCCCGAGCAGCCTGTGCACGTCCCTCCTCCCCGCACAGCTACAGCACACGCACAGGTGGACAGAATTTTAAAAGCTGGTGAAATGTCTCCCCACCCTGCCTCCCTCCCAGCGACCCCCCGCCCCCTGCAGGCCGGCTCAGCCGCCCCCGCGTGCGGCCTCCCTGCCCTCCCTGCCCTCCGTCGACTCCCCACGCCCTCTCTCCAAGGAGCACATGTGGCCCTGGGCTTGGTTGCTGCTCCTGCTCGGGGCCGTCCGCCGTTGGCTGGGGGTCCCCGCAGCCCGGGCCCGCCCCGGGCCAGCATTGCACCGCGTCATCCCGGCTGGCTCCGTCCGCAAGGGCGCGGGCGGCGGGCTCCCCGGCGCCTCGTCTGGGCAGTGCATCTTCTCCGCTGAACACCGGCCATGGTGGACGCCACCAGCGTGTGCCCGAACCTGCGGTCTGGCGCCCTGTCCCACACTCGCCTGGTCCCGTTTGCCCCCGTCCTTCAGGCCCTGACCCAGTCAGTGAGCTGTAGCTGCAGTGGTGTGGGCGCTGGGCCCCGCCGGGCTGTGGGCGATGGTCGGCCCGCCGCCTGCAAGGCGGATGCTCCCAGCACTGGCCCTGTGCGCGCTTGGGGGAGACCCCCGCCCCCAAGAGGGAGGCCCGGGGCTGGACGGCGGCGTGGTCCCCGAGGGGAGGTGGGCTTCAGCGCTCGCCCGCCCACCCAGGGAGACGGGGCTGTCCTGGAGCACAGGCTGCGGGGCACACACCCACGACATGGCACTGCGCTGGGACTAGGCACTGGGCAGGCACTTTGGGGGCCTGGTCTTCGGGACCGTCACGTGGTCCTCCGAGGGGAGGCACAAGCTTCCTTGAGGATGAGCGATAAGTAACCATGGCAGGAAAGGCCAGAGGCCGGACTCAGACCAGACCCACGTC
>NW_011890576.1:2663-2963 GCF_000151845.1 Pteropus vampyrus
GCCCACGGGTTCCGGGACCCCCACACTCCCAGGGCCTCGCCCACCACGGGTCCCAAACCCAGGGAGCCTTGCAGGGTGCCACTCCCAGTGTCCCCGACACAGATTTTAACAAAAGGAGCTGGTGACGGGCTTCTCAGCGGGACAGACGGGTCCCTGGCAACCTGGGCTGGAGTCCAGTGCCTCTTGCCCACTGTCCGAGGCCACACCCACGGCAGGCGGCCTTGCCTCGGCTGAGCTGGCCGCACCCCCGGCAGCCAGAGCGGGTGCTGTTCGTCCAGCCGCGGTGCCCGTCACGTGTCC
>NW_011890576.1:3833-6459 GCF_000151845.1 Pteropus vampyrus
CGCTCTGGCAAGCCCAGGGACCATGTAAATCACCGTGGGTGAGCCCCGCAGGTGGCCTGCGGCTGTCCGGGGCCCCCGCCCACCTGCCCACGGGTTCCGGGACCCCCACACTCCCAGGGCCTCGCCCACCACGGGTCCCAAACCCAGGGAGCCTTGCAGGGTGCCACTCCCAGTGTCCCCACACAGATTTTAACAAACAGAGTGGTGACGGGCTTCTCAGCGGGACAGACGGGTCCCTGGCAACCTGGGCCGGAGTCCGGTGCCTCTTGCCCACTGTCTGAGGCCACGCCCACGGCAGGCGGCCTTGCCTCGGCTGAGCTGGCCGCACCCCCGGCAGCCAGAGCGGGTGCTGTTCGTCCAGCCGCGGTGCCCGTCACGTGTCCGCACGGATGTGCTTCCTCCTTAGCACCATCCGTCCCCGTCACCACAGCCCGTGTCACTGTGCAGCGAGCTCCTCGGCCCGGCTCCCGTCAGCCGCAGCCCAGCACAGCCCAGCGTCAGGTGCGGCCCAGACTCTCCTGCTACGTGCTGTGCTGGGGTCTGTCCCCGGAGGCCACGGAACAGTGTGGTGTGGACGAGGGCAGGACAGCCCGAGGCCCGGGCGCCTCAGACCAAGCCTCCGCCACTGGCCTCCGGCTGTTTCTGTCCCTCCCCAGGGCCGGCCCCACTGGCCGGGGCCTCGGGGGCGGCTGCCTCCTGTTCAAGGCGGCGAGATTCGAACGGCCGGCGGGAGTTTCAGGATATGAGGGAAATTAGAACAAGATAAAAACGACAAAGCGTTTGGACAACAAACGAGACCGAAGGGAAGAGCTGGCCCAGGCCCCCCGGGACAGACAGGCATCCCCCTGACGGCCGAGGCCACGCAGAAGGAGGCCCGCCTGGGGGCGCGCAGGGCGGGGACAGCCGGGGACTCCCTGGGGAGTCCTGGCCGGTCCCTGCTCTGCGCCCACCAAGCTAGGACATGGAAGTTGCTTCTCAAAGGGAGACGGACACGTAGGTGCTGAGGACCGGCCGCCACGTGAGCCTGAGTGTCCATCCGCCGAGCAGCCCTGTCCCTCAGGCCCCGCCCCCTCCGAGGCGCTGCAGGTGTCCTGCCTCCTCGCTGTCCATCCGGCAGCCGTGAGCTGCACGAGGCCACGGAGCCCGGGAGGGGTGGCCGTGTGCCTGGGGAACTGGTCTCTCATTTCGCTCCACTTCAAATCATTTGGATTTAAGTCGCCACATGTGGCCAGTGGCAACCGAATGGGACGAAGCAGGCCCTGGAGGACCCGCAGAAAATGCCACAAACAGGTAACAATGAAGACTCTATTTTTAACACCAGATTTTAAAAAATGTGACCGCCCGGCAAGACGCAGTGACTGTCACTGGAGGGTGTCACCAGTGCCACGAGCTGTCGATGCTGTGTCTGTGGTGGCCATCCCGTCTGGAGACCCCACGCCAGGAAGAACGGGGGCTCGCCCGTGGGAGGGACGTTTGGCCCAAACAGACGCCGTGCCCCAGCCAGCTGGCGACTGAAGAACTGACCCCCAAACAGCCCCAAGGAGCCACCACACCACAATTCCAGACCGTAAGCCCAGGCATCAAGCCCGAGACGGTGAGGGCCGTGGGCGGGTGACCCCCTGCCCCGAGGCCACAGGGAACAGAGTCGGGAGCTGTCATCTCCTCGCCCGGGAGGTCAAGGCGCGGGGCACTGGGACGGGGTGCGGGCGCGGGGCACTGGGACGGGGTGCGGGCGCGGGGCACTGGGACGGGGTGCGGGCGCGGGGCACTGGGACGGGGTGCGGGCGCGGGGCACTGGGACGCGGTGCGGGCGGCAGAGGCACCGCGTTGTGCAGAGAGGCATTGATGTAAACAAACACTTTCCGACGTTTCCTGGGAGCCATTTTTCCTGAGCAAACGGCTTCACCGCTGCAGCAGCAGGAGGCCGAGGCCGCGGCCGGGCCGGGCGCCCAGACTCGGCGACAGTGACACCCGCCTCCAGGGACCGCGGTGGGACCGGGTGGGTGGGCGTTGGAACGGCGCCTGGAAGCGCGCCCGCCCCTGGCTGGCGCCACATGCATGGCCGTGCCTGGTCCCTGCGCTGGGCAGCGCCGGGCAGAGGACAGCACCGGGCACAGGGCATAGACGCGGGCAGATGTGTCCCCGACGGCACAGGCTCCCTGTGGGCCGGCTCCATCACCTCCCCCAGGAAAAGCTGGAAGTTGCACTGCCCCTGGCTGCTGGGGTTCGGGATGCGGGAGGGGGGCTGCGGGGACCAGGGCTGGCTTTGGGGGGCGTCAGGCCCCGGGCTGCAGCCTTTCGCCGTGGGCTCTCCAGCTTCCTGTAGGAGTCACAGCCGCGGCTCCCTGGGCTCACGTCGCTGCAGGGTGGCCTCAGAGGTGGGGCTGCGAGGCCCGGCTTGGACCGAGACACTGGCCCTTCCGACCCCTGCGAGCTCTCATTCCCGGGGCGGGGCCCCACCTCCTCAAGACGCGGGGTGCTCTGTTGCCCGCCTTGGCCGCACAGGCCCATCGGGTCCAGATTGTGTTTCCGACCTACTTGCTATAAGTTGGGGTTCTCACAACCCCCTTCTCGGGCCCAATAATTTGCTCTCACAGCCCGCGGAGCTCAGGGAAACGCTGACACT
>NW_011890576.1:7344-8062 GCF_000151845.1 Pteropus vampyrus
GCCGTGGGCTCTCCAGCTTCCTGTAGGAGTCACAGCCGCGGCTCCCTGGGGTCACGTCGCTGCAGGGTGGCCTCAGAGGTGGGGCTGCAAGGCCCGGCTTGGACCGAGACACCGGCCCTTCCGACCCCTGCGAGCTCTCATTCCCGGGGTGGGGCCCCACCTCCTCACGACGCGGGGTGCTCTGCTGCCCGCCTTGGCTGCACAGGCCCATCGGGTCCAGATTGCCACCTGTGTTTCTGACCTACTTGCTATAAGTTGGGGTTCTCACAACCCCCTTCTCGGGCCCAATAATTTGCTCTCACAGCCCGCGGAGCTCAGGGAAACGCTGACACTTGCCGGCTCACTTAAGACAGTGGGATAAAGACGCAGAAGCCCAACCAGAGTGGAGAGGCGTCAGGGAAGGCGTGGGGGAGGCGTGGGGGGGGAGGCGTCAGGGGAAGGTGTGGGGCTGGGGCTTCCACGCCCCTCCAGGTGCGCCACCCTGCCGGTGCCCCCACGTGCTCGGCAGGTGGGAGGCTGGGGGAGCCCCAGGCCTTCAGAAGTTTTAAGGAGGCTTCATAGGCGTGACTAATTACTAACAAGCTCTGGCCCCCACGCCCTCTCCAGAGAAGGGGCGGAGGGGAGAGGCTGAAAGCCCGAACTTTCTCATCATGGCTTGGTCTTCTGGTGGCCAATGCCCAGCCAAGGGTCACCCTCATTAGAGCAAAGATGTTCCTGT
>NW_011890577.1:0-352 GCF_000151845.1 Pteropus vampyrus
AAAAAGGGTTCTTTACATTGTATTTATGTTTTAATGATTAGGGGGCATTTCGGACTCATTTTTCTTCTCAGAAGGAACAGCTTAAGTCCATAAGAGAATCGACACCTTCTGTCCAGCACGGAAGTGTGTAGGCTGCTGGCCGTGGAGCATTAGAGAGGGGCAGGTAAGAACCAAGTGATTCTCAGACTGTCCTTGTCTCAAAGCTCAGGAACTTGAGAAAGCTTGCCGTTCACGTGCACGCAGTTCCTCATAAGGCTCTCTCGATAGGTGCATTTCATGATATTTTACAAAATTCACATCTGGAAGTTGGTCTTTGGAAGATTACTCTGCAGATAGATATTCCAGCAGCATC
>NW_011890577.1:3437-5513 GCF_000151845.1 Pteropus vampyrus
GACAGGTGTGAGGTTGTATCTCATTGTGATTTTACATTGCATTTCCCTAATCAGTGTTCTTGAGCATCTTTTCATATATATGTTGGCCACCTATCTGTACTCTCTGGAGAAAGGTCTGTTCAGGCCCTCTGCCCATTTTTTAATCGGATCGTTGTTTTCATATGTTTAAGTTGTCTGAGTTCCTCGTATATTTGGGATATTAACCCCTTATCAGATGTACCATTGGCGAATTTCTTCTCCCATTCAGTACGTTGTCTTTTTGTTTTGTTGATAGTTTCTTCCACTGTGAAAAAACTTTTTAGTTTGATGTAGTCTCATTTGTTTGTTTGTTTGTTTTCTTCATTGCCTTGTCCAAGAAGACACATCCAAAAAGATATTGCCAAGACCCATGTGTTTTCTTCCAGAAGCTTATGTTTTCAGGTCTTACATGTAAGTCTAATCCATTTTGAGCTTATTTTTTTTTTATAGAGTGTAAGAAAGTACAATTTCATTCAACACCACTCACTGAAGAGACTGTCTTTATTCCATTGAATATGCTTGCCTCCTTCACCGTAGACTAACTGACCATATAAGTGAGGATTTGTTTCTGGGTTCTATTCTATTCCATTGATCTATATTTAAAGTAACTTTATAGTATAGTTTGAAATCGGGGAGCACAATACATTCCACTTTGTTTTTTTTCTCGAGGTTTCTTTGGCTAGTTGGGGTCTTTTGTGGTTCCACATAAATTTTAGGATTATTTTAGCTCTGAAAAGAATGCCATTGGTATTTTAATAGGGATTGCACTGAATCTTGTATTGCTTTAGGTAGTAAGTACTTCCAGGGCATGAGCATAGCATATCCTTCCATTCACATCCTCTTCAGCTTCTTTCTTCAGTGTCTTACAGTTTTTAGAGTATAGGTCACTTGCCTCTTCCGTTAAGTTTATTCCTAGATATTTTATGCTTTTCAATGTAATTATAAATAGGATTGTTTTCTTAATTTCTCCTTCTGATCATTCATTATTGGCATATAAAAATGCAACAGATTTCTTTCTATTGATTTTTATATCCTACAGCTTTACAAATTCATTTATTCGAATAGTTTCTTAGTGGAATCCGGGGTTTTCTATATACAGTATCATGTCATATGTCGTTTCGGTGAATAGCGAAAGTTTTACTTCTTCCTTTCCAGTTTGAATCCCTTTTATTTCTTGTCTGATTGCTGCGGCTAACAATCTCAATACTGTGCTGAATAGAAGTGGTGATAGTGAGCATCCTCGCCTTGTTCCTTGTCCTGGAGGAAGAGTTTTGAGCTTTTGATCACACTCCACTATTGAGTATGATCTTAGCTGTGGGTTCGTCATATATAGGCTTTATTATGTTGACGTATGTTTCTTCTCTACCCACTTTGTTGAGAGTTTTTAATCATAAAAGGATGTTAACTTCTGCCAGATGCTTTTTCTGCATCTACTGAGATGAACATAGGACTTTTATCTTTCGTTCTGTCGATGCAGTGTATCCCATCGATTTACAGGTGTCGAACCATCTTTGCATGCCTGGAATAAATCCCACTTGATAGTGGTGTGTAATCCTTTTAATGTATTGATGAATCCAGTTTGCCAATATTTCGTTGAGGATGTTTGCATCTATGTTCGTCAAGGATATCAGCCTGTACTTTTTTTTTTTTCCTTGAAGTGTCTTTGTCTAGTTTTGGTATCAGGGTAATTAATGCTGGCTTTGCAGAAAGAGTTCGAAAGCGTTCCATCTCCTCAGTTTTTTGAAATAGTTTAAAAAGAAATCTGGGCTTGTTCTGGACATTGTGACTGACTCTCCTAGGCTTCTCTTTTCCTTAATGTCCCTCACGTCTTCAGGGTAACTGGTTGACCCAGAAGAACTACATGAAGCCGTAAAAGGGCTCTCTGTGCCCCCTTTCATTCATGCCAGACAGAGAGAAAGAGCTGAAGGATCACACTCTGTCACGTCCACTGCGTCATTACTTGGGTCCAAGATTGTATATAAATACATTTCACAGGTTTCTGCCAGAATCCTACAGAGGCTCTCGTAGCTCCAGGGTCCTCTGCCTTAAATGCAAGGC
>NW_011890577.1:7868-9709 GCF_000151845.1 Pteropus vampyrus
AGTCTCAAGTCCCTGCCGAAGGGAGAGTGGTCGACCACAGGGGAGGGACCGTGTGGGCCCTCGGAGGCCTTTCCAGTTCTCATTGTGTTTTTTTAATCTGTCTGATAAAGCAGAGCTTTCAAGAGCCACTTCCTCAAAACCAGAAGATTCACGTAAATCAGAGCAAATCCTTGGTAGCTCGTTAGATCAGATCGCTGGCCTCGGTGTCTGTTGCCGTGAAACGCTAACGATTTAATGTGAAAATAGTCAAAGACTCCTTAGTTGAACTATTGAGTGAGTCCTTGTCGCAGACCAGGTGTGAAGTAAATGGAGGTTATAATAGAGTTACAGTTCCTACAGTTTCTACAAGGAAACGCCAAGTGAGTAACACTAGTTTGCCGGGAGAATAACTCGCCCCCTTGCTGTTGTGGCACTGCTCACAAAGCGGTTTTCTCACAAACTCAGCTTCCAAATGTGGACGTTGACTGTGGTAGAGTTCGAGATGCAGGATGGTTTTG
The DNA here is from genome assembly GCF_000151845.1 of Pteropus vampyrus. Classification (NCBI taxonomy): domain Eukaryota; kingdom Metazoa; phylum Chordata; class Mammalia; order Chiroptera; family Pteropodidae; genus Pteropus; species Pteropus vampyrus. Next base: position 8,366 of record NW_011890577.1, read on the forward strand.
CGTGCCAGTCCCAAGCAAGTTCTGGGTCAGACCCTTCGACATCAGATGCCTGATAAGGACTAAATCCTTTCATTGTTCACTGTTTAGGCATATCTAGAAAGAACACAGGGAAGTGGTGAACTGGTAGATTCAAGATATTTTAGAGAGCCATGTTTTGTTTTGTTTTGTTTTGTTTTTGATGATGCTGATGTTAGTTTTAGTCTCTTGATTTTTTATAACTTATGCAATTTATTTTTTATTGAGGTATAATTGACACACATGACATTAATTTCAAGTGTGCAACGTAATGATTTGATATTTGCATATATTGCAAAATGATCGCCACAGTAGTTAACATCCGTCACCATACATGGTGCTGGAATTTAGCCGCCGTACGTCATACAAGATAGAAAATAGATATTTCCCTAAAAGAATGTGTTTCAACTTATGAGTTGAAGAAGGCAGTCTAAAGGATTTCTGTCATTTTTAAGGAGTGAATGTTTGCTGAATTTTCTAAAAATGTATAAGGACTTATCCAATGGAAGACTCTGAGTACCACAGAGCGTGCATTTAGTGGGCGTTCAGAGCAGTAACTGGAGATTAGGCCCACCTCAGCCGAACACTGCTGGCTGCCATGATCATTAGATAGTCTTAAATTGTTCTAATTCTGAGTCATACTTTAATTTGTACCCGTAATGGGCCCCTGGTAAGGGACAAGAAGCATAATGACACTGGTGTGCTCATAAAAGAAGCGTCGACGTGATAGCTCTCATCGTTTCCCAGGAGGTCTTCGCTGGTTCCAGACGTGGCAAAGTTTTTGTCAGGCACATCCAGATGTTTGTTACCGCACTAAAAAGAAAACGTAGTCATGGTTATATCCACTTTTGTGTTATAGAATATGTATCCATTTTAAAATAATTTGACCCACCTTTTCTTACTCAAACCTACTAGCTGATCATTTGAACTAAAGATGTAAGCCAGATTTAGTCCAAATAGAGCCATTTCTATAGAATTTGCCATAAGAAAGACAGAAGCCTTATTCCAGACAAGGAAATAACACCTGACACTATAATGTAGTCTGCATTCATACGGCTTTACACTTACCAGATCGCCTTCCCATTTTTCGTTTGCTCCTTGGTCCTTTCTATGGCCTCTGGTCCAGAGTCCAGCGTTGGCTGTGCCCTTTCCTCCCTGCCCAGAGCTCTGTGCTGGGTGCATCCCCATCTTCCTCACAGGGGTCTCTACCCTGTGTCAAGACCATATTCTATCTTTTCTGCTTTTCTCAGAAAAAAGAGCTCTGCTAGAGAAAGAGCTAGAATCACATAGACCTGAGGTCAGGTCCTCCTGGTCCCACTCAGCAATTCC
>NW_011890577.1:14179-15751 GCF_000151845.1 Pteropus vampyrus
TAGCAAGAGCTTATCGAGCCAGTAATTTTGGGTCACTACCTTGCCAGTTTCCAAAAAGGATTTGCAAGGGCCTTACGATGAGTCACACGTGCAATGGCATTCCCGACACTGGGGCACGTTAAAGCCATATAGTTGGGGGGAGATAACCATTCACGTCGATCAAGGATAGACTGGCCCCCAGTTTCCCAGCAGCTCTAAGGAAAAGAGAAGTAACAATTATGTAGTTCTCATAATATGATACAGGGAAGCGCATCAGTTTACCACCAGAGACCAGACTTTTCCAGCAACTAAACTTTCAGAGGCATGTCACCTAGATCTTTATAAACATGACAGTGACACACAATGGGCAGTATTTTACCAAAAGTATGGGAGCATTGCTCACGTGAATCTCGGTTCCTCCTGTCTGCCCTTGTTGAAAAGCCGAGGGCGCGATATGAATTATGATTCTACGAGGACATTCCTATGATAAAGTAACATGGCGTAACTCTCGATCTCACGAGCAAGAATCACTGTCCTTTCTAGGTTGAAATCTTAATCGGCCACGTCAGCGAACAGATGTATAAAAGATGGCAAGTCAGCAGTCGGGACGGACACGCAAGGGCCCCCGCGTCCCTCCGCCAGAGGAGTGCGTGGTGAGCCTTGCTGGGTCGGGCTTATCAGAGAACCGAATCCGCACTGGAAAACCAGCTTCTTCCAGGGGCGGTGACTTAGGACTCTGGCCTCTGCTTTTTAGCTGAGCTCTGTGGAGCCACTTACGTCTTGTCCATATCGAGAGTGTTTCTTGATTCACAGGCTGATTTCTTCTTACAAAGGGCTACAAGCGCATGCATGAGATAACTGGTTTTTCTCTCATACATGAATAATGTCACAGTCCAACAGGAAGGATAACAGGTTATATATATATTTTTTTATTTTCTTACCATGATGCCAAGCCCCAGAAAGAATTTTGGTTATTGGCAGGCGTTTTCAAGAGAACCGGACGAGAAATGGGAGGGACGGCAGCTAGGACAGAAGCAGGGAGGTCACGTCGGCTCTGCAGTAACCCTGGTGACAGATGACAGCAATGTGACCAGGGCAGGAGCAGTGACAAGACAAGAAATGGTTGGATTGGGGATATGTTTTGAAGGTAGTGCCGACAGGGTTTGCTGATCGCGGACGTGTGAGAGGGAGGAGGGGACTTCAGGACGACTGAGGGTTTTGGCCTGAGCACCTGTGAGAGCGGCATTGCCACCCACGGAGATTTGGGTCTGAAGTACAATCGCTCTTATTTTTAAATTTCGCTAACGATTTTCTTTCAATATTTGGACATCAAAGCAAATCACATGTCTATCCCCTGAACCAAATACTATAGCCTCTGCCATCGAAGCATGTTTTGAGCCATTTGTTGTTGGGAAAAGAATATAGAAAAAGTAGAAATAGCAAAATTTGCAAACAGCGTGTACAGTTTTATCGTTAGCAGAATTGTATGTTCTAGATTAAAAACTTAATCAGCTCTATCAGTGAATAGATGCATAAAAGATTGAGAGTTAGAAGTTGGGGCAGCCATGTAAGGGACCCACATGTTACCTTAGC
>NW_011890577.1:17709-18063 GCF_000151845.1 Pteropus vampyrus
CGGGTCCTAAGGAGGTGTGAAATGGCCTGTGAGGACGAGGGGGATAGGTGGAGAACGTGATCGGAGAATGGGGCCCCCCACCAGTGGGCCCCACAGTCTCAGGTCAGGCCTCAGGCTCCCACTTCTTCTTCCCGTGGTCTAGTCCCGGGAACTGTCTGCCGGCCTCCTCAGCTGCCATCTGTGTCCTCTGTCCTAGCGCCAGCTAGGGCAGTGCTGTTGACCAGCTTCTCTCCTGAAAGAAGTCCGAGCACCTCTTTTCGGCCTGACGACTTTTTCCTAGTAGTTTTCTGTAGCCCCGCCCAGTGCTGAGGGGAGAGAATGGAAAGCTGACAGAGATAGAAGAAATAGGAGCTC
>NW_011890578.1:0-1005 GCF_000151845.1 Pteropus vampyrus
AACAGTCAGCACTGACATTTATGGGGGATGTGGGTTTCTGAAGGGGGCGGGGATGGGGTGGCGGAGATAGGGCCTCTCATGCCATGTCATGGCCCGTCTGGGTGATTTCCTACAGCTGATCTCCCGGCGAGAGCGTCTGCTATATGCCCCGGTGACCTTTGACCTCGTCACTGGGGTGCAGGACCCCTTCAGCCACACCATAAGCCAGCAGACTCTCGGCTGCCCGGATGGCCTAGCAATTGGCACGTGGCCTGGGGCGGAGCAGGTGGCGAATGGCCATCGTCCACGGACTCAAGGACTAAGCCTACGTGCCAGGCGGTGTCCCAGGCGCTTTGTGTGTCCAGGCGTCGTGATCAGACGACCATAGTGCCTGGCCCGGGGCTCTGGCCAGCACGAGCAGAGTTGGGACTGGGACCTGGCCCCAGCTCAACCAGGCTGACTGTCCGCCTCCTAGCAAAGGCACTAGACTCGGTCAGGAGGAACCCTTGTCACCTAGCGTGTTCTCAGGGCCTCGGAGGCTTCAAGGGCCCCAGCGGAGAGGATGCTTTTGCGGGTACTGGCAAAGTCTGTCTTTCCCTCTGGGAACCAGAGTGTGGACACCCGCCCTTCCCCCTCCTCCTCGCGGCTCTGTGCCTCCTGCACACGCCCCAGCCTTATGCGGTGACTCAGAACAAACAACTGCGTGCGGCCGAGTCCCCTGTGCCAGGTGTCCCCGGACGTCACCGCCATGGTCTCCCGCTGGGGCTCCCCCTTCCCGCCGCGTGTCTGCTCGTGGTCGCGCTGCGTGTGCTGGGCCCGCGGCCTGCACGAGGCCAGCGTGTCGCAGGCGCTGCCCGCCGCGTGCGCCACAGCCACGGAGCGCAGTGGTGGGTTCAGATTCGTCTGGCACTCGGTGCTCGGGTGCCCGGACCCCCGACTCTTTCCGGGGTGCCGTGGGGCCGCAGCGGGGCTCGTCTTCTCGCGCTGCTCCAAGGCCGAGAAGGGCCAGGAGCACCCAGGGGACCC
>NW_011890578.1:2313-2647 GCF_000151845.1 Pteropus vampyrus
CATATATATATTCATATTCATATATATATATGCACATATATATATGGGAGCTCTGGCATTTCACACTCCATTCGCGTGCATTGTGAGCCAAAAGTGCAGACTGACGAGAAATTTCGCACTTGCGGCAAATAGACAGGCATCCCAGGCCCTGGGGCTTTGTAGGGAATGTTCAATCTTCTGCGGCTAGTTGGGTACAGACGTCTGACAAGCACTCAGGGTCCCATTGAGCTCCTTGGGGCAGAAAATATGCCTAATTCTTGTCTGTATCCTCATGCAGACTTCAGGACCACCCACAGACAGTGTGCCCAGGGATGCTTTGGCCCGCCCTTCCATC
>NW_011890578.1:3422-5465 GCF_000151845.1 Pteropus vampyrus
TATATATATGCACATATATATATGGGAGCTCTGGCATTTCACACTCCATTCGCGTGCATTGTGAGCCAAAAGTGCAGACTGACAAGAAATTTCGCACTTGCGGCAAATAGACAGGCATCCCAGGCCCTGGGGCTTTGTAGAAAATGTTCAATCTTCTGCGGCTAGTTGGGTACAGATGTCTGACAAGCGCTCAGGGTCCCATTGAGCTCCTTGGGGCAGAAAATATGTCTAATTCTTGTCTGTATCCTCATGCAGACTTCAGGACCACCCACAGACAGTGTGCCCAGGGATGCTTTGGCCCGCCCTTCCATCGTCCCATCTGCCCCTCCATCCTTGTCGAGGAAGAAGCCAAAAAGGCATCCTTCACCTGGTAAAGAGGTCCGTTTGGGGAGACTTCAGACAGCTGTGGGTCTGTATTCTGACTCTGTCACTTATTAGCTCTGTGATCACCTTTGTGAGACTCAGTTTTCTTAATTTTGAATGGGTATACAGAAACCATGATGACCAGCCCAGGCAGAAAGGTGAAGGAGAGGGAGGTGTCTGCTCCAGTTCAGAAGTCTGATGTCAAATTGAAAAAGCAGGAAAGAACACAGGCCTCAGGAAGGAGCCCCTGGGCCTCTTGGAAGAGAAAGGACCAGGTTGAATTGTGGCTCTGGAAGCCCCTGTGTCCATACTCTGATTCTGTCACTTATTAGCTGTGGGATCACCTCTCAGAGACTTCATTTCTTAATTTTGAATGAGTTCCAGGGACCACCACGACCATCCTAGGCAGAAAATTGACGTCGGGGAGGTGTCTGCTCTAGTCCAGAAGTTTCATTTCAAATTGAGAAAGCAGCAAGGAGCAGAAGCCCCAGGAAGGAGCCCCGGGGTCTCTTGGATGAGCTGGGACTATGTCGAATTGTGGCTCTGGGACCCCCTGTGTCCACACTATGGGAAGGCGAATGTGCTTGGAACGGCCTGCCTTCCCTAAAGACCTGAGGGCAACACAGCCTTTTGTTCTAAAAATCCACCATATATATATGTGCATATATATGAATATATATGAATATATATGCACATATATATATGGGAACTCTGGCATTACACACTCAATTCTCGTGCATTGTGAGCCAAAAGTGCAGACTGACGAGAAATTTCGCATTTGCGGCAAATAAACAGGCATCCAAGGCCCTGGGACTTTGTACGGAATGTTCAATCTTCTGCGGCTAGTTGGGTACAGATGTGTGACAAGCACTCAGGGTCCCATTGAGCTCCTTGGGGCAGGAAATATGTCTAATTCCTGTCTGTATCCTCATGCAGACTTCAGGGCCACTCACAGACAGTGTGCCCAGGGATGCTTTGGCCCGCCCTTCCATCGTCCCATCTGCCCCTCCATCCTTGTCGAGAAAGAAGCCAAAAAGGCACCCTTCACCTGGTCAAAAGAGGTCCATTTGGGGAGACTTCAGACAGCTGTGGGTCTGTATTCTGACTCTGTCACTTATTAGCTCTGTGATCACCTTTGTGAGACTCAGTTTTCTTAATTTTGAATGGGTATACAGAAACCATGATGACCAGCCCAGGCAGAAAGGTGAAGGAGAGGGAGGTGTCTGCTCCAGTTCAGAAGTCTGATGTCAAATTGAAAAAGCAGGAAAGAACACAGGCCTCAGGAAGGAGCCCCTGGGCCTCTTGGAAGAGGAGGGACCAGGTTGAATTGTGGCTCTGGAAGCCCCTGTGTCCACACTCTGGTTCTGTCACTTATTAGCCATGGGATCACCTCTCAGAGACTTCGTTTCTTAATTTTGAATGAGTATCCACAGACCACCACAACCATCCCAGTCAGAAAGTTGATGGTGCGGAGGTGTCTGCTCTAATCCAGAAGTTTCATTTCAAATTTAGAAAGCAGGAAGGAGCAGAGGCCTCAGGAAGGAGCCCCGGGGCCTCTTGGATGAGCTGGGACTATGTTGAATTTTTGTTCTGGATCCCCCATGTGTCCTCACTCCTGGAAGGCCGATGTGCTTCGAACGGCCTGCCTTTCCTAAAGATCTGGCAGCAATTCCACCTTTT
>NW_011890579.1:0-4365 GCF_000151845.1 Pteropus vampyrus
GTGCTAGAGACTTCTGCCGTCAAAGAGCTCTCAGGCAAGCGGGTGAGCCTTAAAGGAACAGAGACAAAGGGTAGGGAAGGAGCGCTGGGAACACGTATGCGCGCAGACATACGTGTGACGAGATTCTGAGATTCCCCTCCCATGCTGAGATGCGAATCACCGCTGTAGCGAGTCTCCACACCAGTGGAAGTGGAGAGTGGTAAAAAGACAGAGAAACACTGAGCTAGACCATCTGTACACCAAAGCATCTCAGACCTGCCTAGATGGCAGCCTTAGACATCTCCCCTCGCCAGATCTCTCCTTATTGGCATTTCACTCCACCTTTCTTGGCAGCATATTTTGGATTATACTGGATCTGGACTCCCTCTTACTCCTGTCTACTTGGAACCTTTTATCTTTCTCATCTAGACCAACCCAACCTAATTCAACTCAACTCAACCCACTTCAATTCTAAATGCAACTCAAGTCAACCCAGCTCTATTTCCACTCGACCCATTCAAATCCGACTTCACCCAATTCAGTCGAACTCCAGTTCACTCAACCCAATCCACCCCATCTCAACACAACCCACGCTGGCTCAACTCTGCTAAATTCAAGGCAAACCAGTTAAACTCAGCTCCACCCAACCAAATCCAACTCCATTCTATCCAACCCAACTAAGTCGTATTCAACCCGACCCTCCCCAACATGACATAACACAACTCTACTCCACTCCACCCAGACCAAACCAACTACACTCAGCCTCACTCAGCGTAATTCAACGCAACTAAACCCATCCTTGTCCGGCTCAGTTCTCCACCTTTCATATCTCCTCCAACACTAAAGACCCACCTCTCAACCCTCTCCCCACTCTCGCTCCCTAAAATAGTGAGATGCAGAGTTCGTGCCTGATTTAAAGATTCCACCTCCTTGCTCTTCTCCCAGCCTTAATCACATCCCTCTACAGGTAATAACTTTCATTCATCTCTGACCCCCCACCACTGTTTACCTCTACCCTTTCATGAAACCCCAAGACCACGAAGCCTCAGAGACCCCAAGCCTGTATGGGCTCTCATCTCTGTACGCACTACCCCAGGGAGGTGAGGTCTGGAGGACATTTAGATTGGGGTCAGGGAGAGTTCCAGTCCTAGAAGAAATTTGATGGGCACCTTGCAGACGAAAGCGAGATCTGGTTCGACCCCCAGGGAGAAGAACACTCTGTCCCTGGCTCTCTTTCCGCTCCTCCCTGGCCTCCTCCTTCTTTTCCTGCCTTTATCTTTGTCTTAGGCTCCATATCTCTGTTTCTCTGTTTCTGTCTGTCTCTGTCTCTGACTCTGTCGATACTTCTGCCTCAGTCTGTAGGTGGCCCTGTCTCTTCATTTCTGTCTTGGACACTCTCTTTCTGTTTCGCTGTATCTGAGTTGCTATCTCCCTCTTGCTGACTCTATCTCTCTCCATCTCTGCCATTTCTAGCACAATCATTTCCAAGCTGTGGTTGGGGAGTTATGGCTCCTAAACAGAGATGCCTCCGTCCCTTCATCCCCTCTACCTCTTTCCTAGTCAAGAGAACACTAGTCACCCGGGCTGCCTGAGAACCACTCTGAGGCTGCTGTACCAGACCCGAGGCCTCCCTAGCCCAGGACCTAAAACAACATCCCCAGTTGAGAAATCAGAATTATGCACCTTCGAGTTGGAGGGGAATTTAGACCAGTCTCCTCATGTTCTAGATGGGGAAATCAGCCCCAGATGGTGCAGGGGACTTGCCCAGGATCATTCAAAGTTAATGAACTGAGAACAAGGCCCTCCGGAGCATGAGATCCCAGACTCTGACATAGAGTAGGGAGCTCTGGGTACTAGACTGGCTGGGAGGTGGGCAGAAGAACAATAGCGCCTCCTCCCACCCACCCAGAGGCCATCTCCATGACCAGGGGAATTACCTGCCTTGCCACTCCATCTCAGAGCGGTGCCTCCCCACCCCTCAGAAAATGTGTTCATTGAGGGGTGGGGAAAAAAGGAGACAAAGAGTATTCTAGGTGCCCTTTTGGTGACCCCTCCCACCTCTTAGAGAGCCCAAGGGAAAGCCCTCATAGTTCCAGCGGGGAGGAGGAAGCCTGGGTTTGGCCTCCTGCAATATATCTGGCTGCCTGTGAGGGGCAGAGCTGGTATTTCGATCAGACTGAATCCAGAATTCAGAATCCACTCACGGAGCCCCTGGCCTCAGGCTCCCTGCTCAGCCAGGCACAACCCTCAAGACGCTCCTGGTCTTGGTCTGGCTGAGCCTCCAGGGCCAAGAGCCAAGACTGCATTCCTCCCCAGCCCCACCTGCCACCAATTTCTGACCATTCTGGGCTCCAGCAGGAACCAGAGCCCCCAGGGGGCTGGGCTAGAGCAAGGCCTTGGAAAAGGCCCTTTGCCAGCCACAGGTGTGGACCAAGCTCTCAGCTCCTGGCCCCATGACTCGCTGCAGGCCTGACTGCCCTGGAGACACCTCTCTCAGCAGCTCTAGTTCCCGGGCAGGCACTGGCCGGGGCCTTCCTCGGAACTCTAGGATGTCTGAAAATAGAAAAGGAGAAGAAAAGGCTGTGGTCAGTGTAGAGGGCAGCGGAGACGCTTAGAGGGGGTGGGATGAGGGAGGAACTAGTTTCTAGGCCCGTGGACAGACGCCACCATGACCAGTCCTGACCTGATCTCCAGTTCCCTCACACCACTTCTCTAAGCCCCCCGCTTCCTGCCTCTCTGTAGAAGGGTCCTCAAATCATCGGACCCAAACCTCCATGGAACAGCCCAGGAGACTGCAGCCCAGAGCGAGAAGGAGTTCGCCCAAAGACACAAAGCAGAGAAAGAACCGGATCTGGGACTCTTGGACCTCGACTAGGTCCTTCCCCAGGAGGCTACTGAGGTGAAATGCTTTTGGGGCCCTGTATCTGCCCCATGTGCCCACGATGACAAATTCTCACCTTGCACGAATTGTCCCAACCCCAGGAGTGCCCTGTTCCTCAGAATGCGCAGCTCAGCCTCAATCCAGAGGCCTCAGGCAGGCCTCTTGCTGCTCCCCCACTGGCCTCTGCCTTGGCCGGCTCTGCCTTCTCCTCTCCCCACCCTGGATCCAGCCACACTGGACACAGACAGGGGGACTCTGAGCCCCGGCTTCCACCCACTTTCAGCTCCTGCCCAGACCTCAGGACAGACCAGGTCCCATCCCCGTGGCAGATCTCGAAGGGCTGAACTCACTCGCACCCACCCCACCAGGAAATGTTCATTCTTGGAAGATCCTGACACATAAAACTGAAACCTGCTTCCTTGGCTTTCTTGCCGCTGCCTCCAGGGCATCACGGCACAGGTCACTTCCTCTGCACACTGGCTTCTCAGAGGTGAGCCAGCTGGGATCACAGTCCCCGGCAGCATGACTGCTTCAAGAGACCACGAGTGTGAGCTCCTGCCACAGACCTTCTGTGGGGACCCATGTGACTCTGCCCTGTATTGCTCTTCCTGTCGCTGATCTGAATCTCTATCCTTTCCCTGTAACAAGCCGAAACCATCAGGACAAGAGCTTTCCGTGAGTTTTCTGAGTCTTTCCAATGACTTATCGAACCCGAGGGCGGTTTTAGACACCTCCTGAACTTGCAGTTGGTGTCGGGTGTGAGGGCGGTCTCGTGTGCAGACTGTGTCCTCTAACCTATAGCCGGCCGCAACTTAATTCAGCTTCCCTTGTGATTATTCATTTAATTCTCATAATAACCCTCTGAGGTAGGTAACCTGACTGAGGTCACATGGTTGGCAAATGACAAAGGTGCAGTCTGAAAGCAGGCATCCAGACACTGGAGTCTATCCCCATAACCACTCTGCTGTACTGCCCACATAGGGAAAGCAGAGGGGGACCATAAGAAGTGAAGCTGGGGGTGAGCAGGGGACAATTCCCAAAGAGATCCCTCAGTAAAGAGGCTGAGTTTTGTCCTGGGGTCAATGGAGAGCTGTCGGTGGTTTTAAGTAGGGAGTGATGTGCGTAGCTGTGGGTTTTAGCAAGGACCGTCTGAGTGCAGACTGCACGGCAGGCAGGCCCAAGTCGGGAGAGGACCAAATGCTGCTACTGCAGCAGACCACGTGAGGACGATGGAGCTGGACCTGAGCCGTGGTCTTGGGGACGGAGAGCAATGGACATGCTCCAGGTCTGCCCAAAAGGCAGACTTGATGGGACTTGGGGTCTTGGGGACAAACCGGGTTTAGAACATAAGGGAGTGGGAGGTGCCAAGGGTAACACCCAGGCTTTCAGATTAGACACTTAGAGTGCTGAGTGAGACAGGAAAGACAGATTCGGGGTGGGCTATACCATCACTAATAGTTCCAGGATGCTGAAAGGGTCAGTGCCCCAGAACAAGGCCACTCCCA
>NW_011890579.1:7657-8596 GCF_000151845.1 Pteropus vampyrus
ACAGCCTCTGCCTCACAGCCATGTCGCTGTTTGACCTGGTGTGAGTCACTTAACCTCTCCAGGCCCCTGTGGAAATGGTGAAGATTCTGTCTTTTCCTTCCAGGAAGGCAAAGCTCAGTGTTGTGGGCTGGGGGCTGGGCTGGGGTCCATTGGGATGGGCTGGAATGGGGTGGGGTTACTAATCCCTTACTTTTTCCTGCCTTACGTCTTAACCCTCATGCAAATTACACTCACCCACCCACCCCACTCAAGACTGTGTCAGGTTAGCAACTGAAACAGACCAAGGAGAAGGCCCCCTGCCCCTAACCAACTCGGGCAAGACATGTTACCTCTCTGGGCCTCAGTTTACCCATGGCCACCTCCAGAGGGGATGAGCCTCAACTGAGGAATAAGTGTAAAGCTGGTTTGAAAAGATACACATCAGTAACCGTGTTGTTTGATCAATTTTACAATCAACAACCACTACCAAACTGGCGGTACTTCTAAGCTCAGGGAGAAAAGGCCCTGGATTTCTAAAAAGTCTGCATGATCCAGTTTCTGAGATCGATGACTTTGGGCAAGTCTTCCCCCACTCCAGGACTCAGTTTCCCCATCCATAAAGGTGCCTGCAGACAAAGTTCCACCCCGAAGAGGGTCTTTTGGGCCCCTGTCACGGGCAGCCCCGTTTGCCCAAAGGGGTGTCGCTCAAGCTACACTGGGTTTCCTTTAGAAGATAAAACATGACCCCTGCGTTTTACTGTGTACCTTTTGCCCTCGAGGGACTGCGTTTAGGTTTTTAGTGGGACAAGAGAACATGAGTGGGGGCACAGGATGGAGGGAGCTGGCGGGGGATTTATCAGGGAGGTCCAATCACGTTTTTAAATTAAAAAGCGTCTCGTTTTAGATTTTACACGGAGGCGACGCAAGCTTTGGTCGGGACTCGAACCCGGGTCTGGAAGA
>NW_011890579.1:10401-12462 GCF_000151845.1 Pteropus vampyrus
CCGGCACATAGTAAATGCTCAGTAAATGCTAGCCGTGATGCTTATTATCATCCACTTTATAGATGAGAAAAGTCAGGCTCAGAGGGGTTAAATGACTTACCTGCAATCACACAGTCTCTAAGCAGAGGAGGCAGGCCTCACGCGGAGGTCTATACGACCCCACAGTTCAGGCCCTTGAAGCCTTCCACCACTCATGCCCCTATATCACACAACGGGGACAAGAAACACACACGTGCATGCACACGCGCACACACACGCACATACACGGCTCATTCCATGCGGGCTCCATATGCTACCTTTAATACATGCGTCACATAGCTCCCATGGACCTATCACACAGATACGAATTCCTTCAACATTTACATAATCGACACCTATCCACCCAGTCAGGCAGCCAGTTCGGTGCTGGGGTGGACTTGATCCCAACTCTCATGGCACTTACAGACCAACACACGCAACTGTGAACACACAGCCCTGTATGTGCACTTGTCCACATGCAGGTACCCTGTACTTACAGCCCATGCAGTCCCCCGCATACCTCATTGCTGAATCAGCTGCACATAATCTATGTAGACACGTCTTGTGTCATTGACACATACCTAGTGTATCCATACCACATGTACCATATCCACCTCCTGTGAACGTGTCATTCACACGTAGCTAGTGTACACACTTTCCTTAACCTGTGTCCATGTATTACACGCACACTCAGCATGTGTCACTCATGTACCTGTTCCTCTTTCTGCCCCACATGGGCATCTTGGGAGGCCCAGGCCAGCCCCTCTGGGTGGGTCGGGGGGAGGGGGGTTTGGAGGTCACAGAGGCAGGGCTTGGACCCCCATCGCAGGGAAGAGAAGGTGGCCCCTGGCTTCACGGCTGGCGGCCAGGAAATTATAGTCGACACCAAACCAAAGTGGCCCCTTCTCGGGCCAGGTAATCAGGCCTCTCCCGGATTCGGCCTGACAGCTTAAATGTTCTAATTCCGCTGCCAGGGGCCCAGCTCCCCTGCTCCGGCCCAGCCCAGGCCTGAGCCCTGCATCGTAATTGGACCCACGTTTTCATTATCCTGAGATTAGACAGGTCCCCTCCAGCCTGGGGGACGCCCACAGCTGCACGGGAACCATCCCCCGCATAAACGCATTTACCTGATTATGAAGTTTATTTTATAGCAATTGTCCAGAATGCTAGAGGCCCCCTTCACCCCTCCCCCTGCTCCCCAGGCCCCAGAGGCCTCTATTAACCCTGGACAAGTGGTTTCTGCCTAATGTATTAAAGCCACCTCCCCAGGCCCTTGTGATCCTAGAGGCCTCACTGGCCCCCTGCATGGTCTGGGCCCCTTTTTTAAAAATCACATAAGGAATCTGGAAAGGGAGTGAGAGAGGAAGAGAAGAACATTCCAAGAATCTTCTCCTGGCATGCATATGGGGTGGGATCTTCCTTCCAGAGCTGTGTTTCATTTATTCATTCAACAAACACGTATTTGGCCCCTGAGCTAATGATGCCATTTATGAGTAAGAATGTTCATTCATTCAACACCTACTGTATGCCGGAGAAGGATGTGCAAATGGCCACTGCTTTCCCAGAGATCACGGTCTGGTGGAGACTGGCACCTTTCCCGGCACGTGGTTTGTGCTTAGGTGAGAGCTGTGAGCCCTGCAGGATGAAACAGTTTGAGAAGCAGGGGGCATTTCAGGCAGAAGACACAGCAAGTGCAACAGCCTGCAGAGAAGGGGCAGGGTGTGTCTGAGAAATTGAAGAAAGATAACAAAGTTAAAGCGTAGAGAGTGAAGGGTAGAGGTAAAGACCCAAAGCTGGAGTTCAAGCTCCAGTCACAAAGGGCCTCACTCAAAATTGCTTTACCCCGAGGACATGGAAGCCACAGAAGGGCTTTGAGCAGGGGAGGCACCCTTTGTATACCGTGTATGTCTTGTGCACTCACTATATGCCAGGCATGGCCCTGAATGCCTTGCGTGTGCTAAATCATCGTATCCAACGTGTCAGCTCCATCAGGCAAACACTCCAAGCTCGCAATCTCTTCTCCACAATATGGAAATCTTAAAA
>NW_011890579.1:15452-15915 GCF_000151845.1 Pteropus vampyrus
CCTCCTGGTAGCCACTGCTAGCATTAGTCTCAGCTGCCTGGTGCATCACTGACACTCAGTGAGTTCCTTATCCTCTGGCCATTCCTTTCCCCGCTACCTGAGACTTCTCTTTGGGGTTCTGGACTCTGCATCTGTGCTAAGCGCTCATGGCCCCCCATTCCCTCTCCAAGACTTCTTGCCTCGGAGCCCTTGCTTGCGCCGTTCCTGACACCTGGCATTCCTTCTCCGTGCCCTATTTCTGCCTGTCTAGATTCTACTATTCATTCATCATTTACTCATTCACTTATTCATAACAAATACTTTATTGCATGTCTACTTTGTGCCTAGCTTTATACCAGGTACTTTTATGTAAATTACCCACTCGATCTTCATGCCAACCTTGCAAGAAAAGGAGTGTTACCTGCATTGACAGATGAGGAAATTGGGCTCAGAGAGGTGAAGTTAGTTGTCTGAGATGACCCAG
>NW_011890580.1:0-759 GCF_000151845.1 Pteropus vampyrus
ATTCATATATTTCCTAATTCAAATTATAATCATTACTTGTGTAGAGTACTAAAATTGTTTCTTCTAATTGTTTCTCATATATTCATTCACACTTGCCTTCCTTTAACATGTTACAATGTGATAACAGGTTTTTTTTTTCTCCCCCCCAGAGTTAAACAAATTGAAACCTTAAATAAATGTCTCTGAGGGAAACACTTCAATGGCTTCTCAGAGGAAACTAACATGCTATGAAATCACGAATAGTCTGGTTAGGCCCGTTTCTCTAGCCGCAGCTCACAGCGCTGCCTTCCTGCCTTTTGATGCTTCATCTTCTCTGGCCTTTTTTTTTTTCTTTTACTACAATCGTTGCTTCCTTTTGTATAACATCATTTCTTCAGGGAACCGTTTCCACTCCCTAGCTTAAATCAGGTTATTGCTAAAATGAATTAGAGTAAATAACAGCAACAATAACAATAATAAAAAACAGAAGTAAATGGTTAAAACTGTGAGCTCGTGGCCCAGAGTTGTTTCATTTTAATTATCTTATAATCTCGGATCAGTTCAAAAGAACTATAAATCTTCTTAAAAAAAAAAAACCAGAAATATGTACATACTCAAAAATTTGTATAAGAATGTATATCTTCCTGAAGACCATATATTTTGTAACTCCAAGTTAAAAATACAGTGATTCTCTAAATTGTGTGGTTAAATGCAACTTCTCAATCTCCACCACAGAAACTTGGATTAAATAGATCTAGAGTGCACTTCAGGAATTGCCAC
>NW_011890580.1:1994-4724 GCF_000151845.1 Pteropus vampyrus
AATAATAAATAAATAAATAGATAGATACATACATACATACATACATACATACATACATACATACATACATAATTTCGAAAATGAACTTCTATGGCCTGCTCTGACTTCTGTACACCGTTAATTCAATTTATTATGGCTTCAAATTCAGTGGCTGCAGGCCTGTACAAAGAGCTTTGGGTTAAAAATTATGACCCCCCCCCCTTCCTCCCCCAAAATTATAGTATATCTATAAGCATTCATCAAAGGATCACTTTCAGTCACCATACTGTGCCTGCTAAGGCTAAATACTGGCTGGTCTGTTTCAGATTTTTCATAAGAGTAGAATAAGTTCCCAGAACTCCCTTTCCTACATTGATTGGGTTCACCAAGTGTGAATTGGTTTCTCTTTTGTCTTAGTGATTTGATATATGTTCATATCCTCTCTTAAAGGTGTTGCAACCTCTCTGGCATCACAGTAAGGCTTTATTACCACATGCTGCCCCATTTTCTCTTCTGTATCCAACGTTATCCTCTCTCCTCTTGCTTTGGTTATTCCTTTTGTACTGCCTTGTCCCACTCTACCTTGAAATGTGCACACTATCGCCTGTGCTGAATAATCAACAACAACCATTAGAAAAAACGTTACTTCTCTACTGTTCTTTTAAGGCATTGCTTACATTTTTGCTTTCTTGCACTACCATTATACACAAACTGTTGTGTCTATCCTCTTCTTTCATTTTTTCAGCATTTATTTTGCTCTTTTCAACTCTGTACTCTTAAATTTCGAGGCAGGATGGCGTAGTGATTAAAAGTACAAATTCTGGTGCCAAAATGATGGATTTCCAATTAAATCCTCACTTCCACATAGTTGAGTGAGATTGGACATTGAATATAAAATCTTGATGCTTTGGTTTTTGCATCCACAAAACAAGAATTTAATACAAATGCCTCAAAAAGTAATTGTGGATTAATTAAATTAAAACAGGTTAAATAATTAGAAGATTGCTTGTCACATAACAGGCACTCAATGTGTTAATCTCTTCATCATCATTACCATCATTATATCTATTCACGCCATTCTACAAAAGCTGTATTATCTTAGGTATCTACTAAAGATGTAAAAATGGAGCCCACATCATAGAGAGGTCATTATGAAGATTAAATGTGATGATACTACAATAAAGTCCTTAAATGCAGTATTAGTCTCTATGCAAAAACAAACAATAAATTTTGGTTAATATTAATATTATCGTTGCTGGTATTGATGTCATTCCTCCTTTCTTTTGAATATGTTTTAGGGTAATGCTGCAGTTGATATAATTTGATAGTCGTTATGCTTTGTAGATTTGCATTGTGAAACTGATTAGAAACCCCTAGAGACCTGGGGTAAAATTCAGTGTAGAATCTTAGAGTTTCATGTAGGTAACAGATGCTCTACATTGTAAGCTGATTAAAAAATACGTAATTTGGTTCTTGTCTTCACAATCAATTTATAAACATTGGTACTTAACATGATTATCCTTTATGTGTATGTGTGTGGGGGGGGGGTGGGTAGTGGATAGTTTTAGGCACTAACCAGAATTTGAAAACCATTAGTCACCAGTAAAAATTGTTCTCTTGTACTAAACAAAATGGTAGACTACGCTGATACTTATTAATAAAATGTGCATGTTTTTTAGTTCAGCTACACATTACAAATATGTTAAATTGAACAACGTCCATAAAGTCTTAGAGTACTAGAGAAAATGTTAAGCTCTCACTTAAACCTCTATTTCTCAGTTTAGATCATGGCTTTGATTGTACGTTGAAATAGGACTGAGAGAGCTCACTATAATAATTTATCACAAATCACTAGGGATCACATAGATATACACTCTGGGTCAGGGATTGTCTTACATTGACATTGCAATTAGTAAGTGAAGGGAGCAGAATGTGCCACCCCAAAATATGCCACTTTGGCATACTGATGATTTTAAATTAAAGTTACTTAAGAAAAAGCCAGTGCAAGAAGGATACTCTGACCCTTCTTTATCCCTCAGGAAATAAAACTCCCATGTGTAAGCACCCTTCTTATATAAGAAGATAGAAGACATTCTTAGCACCAGAGACAGGTAATTTGGGGCCCAGAAGGTTGTATATATAAAGCTTGTTACTTCTTCATTAATTTACTATCTCAAGACCAAACCCTTTTGTTTTGTCAGTTCTTCACAAATTTATTGTTTCTTTGTCTAAAAGATATAAAAGCTGCCTGCTTTGGTCACTTTTTGACTCTTGTATTTTTATGGGTTTCTGTATATATGAAATTTAATTTGTTTTTCTCCTGTTAATCTGTCTTATGTCAATGTAATTATTAGACCAGCCGAAGAAACTAGAAGGCAAGAAGGCAAAAGTTTTCCTCCCCTACAGATGAGTTCCCTGTAACTCTATACATGGAGTTGACTCAATAAAAATTTCTTGAATCAGTGAAAGAAAGAACTTAATTAATTAATTAGAACTTAAATATTATGATACTTTTCTCCTTCAATTCCAATTATGAAAAAAAAAAATTATAGGTGGTCTATAATTGCCAAGCAAAATTGGAAGGCAACAGAAGAACAGAGTTGAAGAAATGAGAACATCATAAGGAGGAAGAAGTCATCACCAGGCATGAGCACATGTTGTTCCTTACCACTGAGCACACCAGTCCACAGAGCACACCCTGGGACATCACATTGTAGACATATTTCTGGCTTTATCTGGGAGAAGCAATAA
>NW_011890580.1:4774-5293 GCF_000151845.1 Pteropus vampyrus
TCAATGTGTTAATCTCTTCATCATCATTACCATCATTATATCTATTCACGCCATTCTACAAAAGCTGTATTATCTTAGGTATCTACTAAAGATGTAAAAATGGAGCCCACATCATAGAGAGGTCATTATGAAGATTAAATGTGATGATACTACAATAAAGTCCTTAAATGCAGTATTAGTCTCTATGCAAAAACAAACAATAAATTTTGGTTAATATTAATATTATCGTTGCTGGTATTGATGTCATTCCTCCTTTCTTTTGAATATGTTTTAGGGTAATGCTGCAGTTGATATAATTTGATAGTCGTTATGCTTTGTAGATTTGCATTGTGAAACTGATTAGAAACCCCTAGAGACCTGGGGTAAAATTCAGTGTAGAATCTTAGAGTTTCATGTAGGTAACAGATGCTCTACATTGTAAGCTGATTAAAAAATACGTAATTTGGTTCTTGTCTTCACAATCAATTTATAAACATTGGTACTTAACATGATTATCCTTTATGTGTATGTGTGTGGGGG
>NW_011890580.1:6773-8944 GCF_000151845.1 Pteropus vampyrus
TCTCTGCTTCCTCATGGCAGCAAAAGACTTGCTGAAAATTGATATCATTTGGAAGGCGAAGTGTTGGGGCTGCACAGCTCTGCCTGCTTGACACAGCCAGATCTGTAACGGGAATGCAGCAGAGTTTTGCAAAGCAAGGGAGCTGGGGAAATGCTCTGAAAACCACACCTCTGCCTTTTGGCACTTCAGTCAACTGAAAAGCATTCTTTGGGGACTGAGTTTTGGAAAACGTTTATGCTTGTGATGAAAACACAAGGTCTATCACAGAGCTAGAGCTTAGGAAGCAAACTGCAAGAGGGCATTCTTAAAGAAAAGGTAATGGTGACCCAGGAGATGGCAGCCCACTTGGAACAGATGACAAAGGCTACATTGGGAATATAGACATTGCCATTATAGTTTATAGTAGAGTAGGAAGGTGAAATATATAACCTTAGTAAAGAGTAGTACATGCTGAAAGAAAGGTAGAGAAAAATTGCTCCTGGGGTCAAAGAATAAGAGAAAAATTACTTTCATTTGGGAGAAATTACTAAAAGCATTAATTTATCGAAATGCTGCAACCAATAGACAATACTCAGCAAAGCATAAGACGGTATGCTTAAAAAAAATGGAAAGATAAATTTGAAGGCTTCCCTTGTCAGGAAAAACAATTGCGTATCATGTTATTTTACTTTTATGAAATTAAAAGTAATTAGAATCCATTCAGCTAAAACATCCTATTGGCATTTTAAATGGGATTATATTACATTTATAAATTAACTTGGAGAGAATGGATATCTTACAAATATTTAGTCTTAGTCTACAAGCTTATCTCACTGAGTGAACCCACGTTTTTCTCTATTTGACCAAGAGGAAAGTGTTGGATTTTTGCTTTCTCATATAATATCCATTTCCATTGTTCTATTATGCAGTTTGTTTTGTCTTGGTAAGTGTTTGGATTTCTTGTCATTAAAATTTATTGGGATTGGAGTATGAGATAAGATCATAGAATGACCCTGTCCAAAAATAATGTCTGCCTCTGGGGTAAGTGTAATAAAGACTATGAAGCCACGAGACAGAAAATGTATTTTCCAGTGAGGTTCACTCTCATTGTGTGTTTTCATAACCTTTGCCATGCTCATCTTTCTATACACATTATGTCTTATAAAGTCTAAAAACAAAAAGCTAAGACTGCCTGATTTAGAATGGATTAAAAGGATAAATCTATGTTGAGAAATGTATTGTCCCCTGGGAGAATATGTTTCTACCCACCTCACAGGGGCACAACCTTTGAGGCTAGGCATTTCTGTGGGAAATAATGGTGACAATCAATTTTTAAATTTCAACTAAAATGTGCTTAAGAGATAAAACTATTTTTCTCTGAGCTAATAAACTATGTCTGAATTTTGGCACCAACACCAAAGCATTGTGGTCTTTAGAAAAAGAGAAAATGAGTCATCTTTATACTGCTTAAGTATTGAATTAATATAAATAATTTTAAATAGATTAACTATTTCATAGATGTTTAAGAAAAAATGCACAGATATATGTGGTTTTGGATTCAATTTGCAAGATTTTACTGAGACTTAGCTGTCTGTTTGTTGTTGGACCAAGGGTCAATGGATGCCAGGTCAGGAATCCAAAACCTGTATTGTTTAAGATTACCTTCCAACACGTTAGCTGCAGGTTCAAATGACAGAGATAAGCCCAGCTCCAATATGAGATGATCACAGCAACTAATGAAACCTGGAGGGGGTCTGGAGACGAACAGTATCTATGATTAAACACTCAGTAGATAATGTTCTCCCAAATGTCCCCCAACAAAAAAAAGAAAAAGATTTTTTTAAAGTTTGTTAAAAAATAAATAAATAAATAAGTACTTTAAGCCACATCCCTATACTGTGAAAACAAACACTTATGAAAAAGGAATTCTGTCCAACCAGATATTTTATGTCATCTGCTCAAAACCTGGATAACCATGGGTCAAAACCAATTTTAACTGAAAATCATTAAAATTTTATTTTACAAATTCAACAATATTCTCATTATATCCATCATCATGTCTTTTTCAACTGGAAGCTGGTCCCAATGCATACCTGCTTTAAAAGGATGTGATGCGGATTATGATTAATTTTGGTAACATAAAAAAAAATCCATCTATTTTATATTCAGAGATTTCTCATCAGCTTTTATCA
>NW_011890581.1:0-585 GCF_000151845.1 Pteropus vampyrus
TATTTCTTTAATAGGCGATAGGATGGATTATGGGATAGAGAAAGCCCTGTCTAAGGAGGCCTTCATTCCTGGTTCTACCTGCCTCTGCTCACTAAGGAGCAGGGGACCTTCCTCAGGGACATTCAGCCTGCTCAGGCAGGTGACTTCGAGGACAGCACGAAATACCGGGTGCTGTCTTCTGTGATGCACGGTAGCTCACGTGTGGTTGGTTAAAAGGGGCAAGACATGTGAGCCAGGCCAAAATTATGTTGGTTTAGATAGATGTTCCCAGGCCGAGAGAGCAGGGTAGCGGGAGTCGAATTTTGAACGTGATCAGGCAGACAGCTCAGCTGCTATGACTGTGTGCGTGCGTGTGTGCGTGTGTGAGGTCTCAGTAATCACCTGGCCGGGGTCACCTGCCCAGACAGGTGCAGTCCTGGCCTTGCTGGCTCTTTCTGCACCTTCAGCGCCTGCCAGTCTTGCTCTAATTAGAGCATCGCTGCATTTCCCCGCTCTTTGTATGTATTTTAATGTCTGCCCTTAGCCACTGGTTATTCCTCAGCCACCCGCCCAGGTGGCCAGATTAAATTTGCAGGTTCTGAATTA
>NW_011890581.1:1885-7892 GCF_000151845.1 Pteropus vampyrus
TGCCGTTGGAAGTTTGATGGGGATTGCGTTGAATCTATAGACGACTTTCTCGTGGGTCCCCTTTCATTCACTTCTCGCATCAAGTTCTCACTTCTTTCTAAACGACTGAAATTTTTATGTCACTTGGCTGCTTAAAAACGTCAGGAACAAAGTCCAGAATCTTAGCCACCTTTCTGCGGTAGGTTCCGAGATCCTTGCCGGGGTGTCTCTCTTTATTGTGAGTCCCACAAGGGCACGAATCACAACTTCTCAATATTTGAACTCCCGGAGCCTGTGGTCGTGCCTGGCACACGGGGACACCCTGCATACTGAGTGGATGCATTTCCTCCCATCCCCCCCGCCCCCCCAGTCAGCACTGACATCTGCAAGCTCCACGTCACCGTTTGCCAGTTCTCCGCCTGGCAGGCTGCTAGCTGGCTGGGGCGCTGTCCTTCAGAATACGTTCCTTCCTCTTGTGGCTCTGAGCTGGCGTCCTGAGAGGTCCCCACACAGTATTGTTTCTCCTGGGAGCAGTGCCATAACCGGACGGGGCGTGGCAGTTGACCTTTGTCTTCGTGTTTGCAGTGTATTTTTTACCAGTTGCTTCTCCCTGGTTTTATTTCCCACGGTCTGGTACATTTTCTTTGATCACAGCTTTTGAAGTGTCCTGGAGTCCCGAAGATCAGGTTCAAGTGTTTGCTCTATCGCTTTTCTTTCCATCGGGGTGAGAGTCACCTGACAAAATTGACCATTTGACAGTGAGCAGTGCAGTGGCAGGCAGTAAATCACAGTGTCGTGAAGCCCGTACCTTTATCCAGTTCCAGACCTTTCCATCACTCCCCGCGGTGATGCCCTAGACCCTTCGACCTTCTCTGCAGCTTCTTCGCGAAGCGTGGTCACGAGCGTGACGTTCTGGGCGTGCAGCGCGGGGCTGTGCGCGGTCTGCACGGCGGTGGTGCGTGCGTGTACACACGCAGGGCCAGCCTGCGTCCGCCGTGTAGGGGCACGAGACCGCTCCGCAGACTGAGCCTGCTGCTTCCCCGTGCCCGCGAGGGACGCCGGTGTCCTGACCCACCAGGGCTCAGCTGGCGAGAGGACAGCTGCTGTGTTCTGCCCACGCTCAAGGCCGCGGCTGCTGGCACGGGAGGGCCTTCCTCCTGCCGTCCGTCGGGATGGGCCTGTGTCGCGTGTTGACCCAGGGTGGCCCGAAGAAGTCACTCGGAGAGCTCTCTGTCCAGCCCGGCGTCGCGTCCCAGTGACCCACATGTGACAGGCGCTCGAGAAGTGTCTGCGGCTGGGCTTGCCGCAGGCCAGACGGTGGCCACAGACAGATCCCAGCCCTGGTTACACGCGCCTGGGCCCCGGAGGACCTGGGAGCGAGCAGCCTGTGTCCCCGAGCCGTCCCCGTCCTGGTCTCTGTGGAGGTGGCCGAGATGGTGGTGCCAGGTAAAGCAGACCCGGATCCGGCCCAAGCTCACCCTCGCGGGGGCCTGGGCATCAGGACCTCGCGTCCAGGCCGGTGCCCCGTGGTCTCCACGCTGCCCCACACCCGCCCCGGGATCCGTGTTCAGCGTGCAGCTGCTGCTGCAGGGCCTGAGGTGACGGCTTCGCTCATTTATGCCACAGACACTTGTCGAGTACCTGTCCCATGTGGGTCGCTGGGGCCCGATGGCGTGGGACGGGGAGCTGTGGTCGATGATGTGCGTGTGGCCACTTACAACGTCAAATTAAAAACGGACCTCACTTAAAAATGCAGCCCTGGTGTATTTTACCTTCCATTTCTTCTGGGCAAAGTGCTTTCCATGAGATTCTCCAGAGCAGATAATTTGTGAAAGATCGGTTGATCGGATGGCATCCTTTTATTCTGTTATGGGGTTCCCACCATCCCCCCGCTGCAGAAAACATTCTCCAAATGCCGCCTGTTTTGTGCTTATGATTTTCCACGGCTCACAGGGAAGGCGTAGAGAACACCGAGCTTCACACTCGT
This sequence comes from Pteropus vampyrus, assembly GCF_000151845.1. Taxonomy (NCBI): domain Eukaryota; kingdom Metazoa; phylum Chordata; class Mammalia; order Chiroptera; family Pteropodidae; genus Pteropus; species Pteropus vampyrus. The sequence goes on from NW_011890581.1 coordinate 3,852, forward strand.
TTGAGAGCGTTTACTCTTCACCTGAAATCTAATGCGGCTTCTCTCGCCAGATGTCACTGTGCCACAGCTCCCTGTCCTGCATCTGAGTGTCATTCCGGCATTGCACTTACCAAGCTGACAGAGGCTGAGTGTTCGTAAGATACTTAGGTTTCTTCCATAGCTGCCGAGACATACAAAATTACTCTCACCTGTTTTGATTTCTTCGTGCCAGATGCTCTCTCTCGCTCCGCCCTCTCCCTTCAAGGCGTTTTGATTTCTTTATTATCCTACCGTCGTCGAGCTGGAGGCCTGCATGTGCACGTGCACACACATCTGCCTGCTTATTTTTGAAGAAAAAGCCCCTTTGGGATGTGAACACAGAAGCAACGTCTATTTCACACGTTTCTCCTATTGGTCCCCCCACCCCCTTCCCTGCCTCTCCTCCCCACAGTCTGCCTTTTCACAAGCTTTGAACTAAACGTGCCCTTTCTGTGCTTTGGTTTTGTACTTAGGTGTCGCCCCGTAGCAACAGTGTGATTCTGAAGTGGCAGGGAGGTCGTGCGGCCTCACGAACCCACTTCCCCTGCGTTCCCTACCTGCGTCGTTCCCCGCAGAGGACCTGCTCGTTCCAGCCCTTCTGTCCGCGTGGGGACCGGCCATGTAGCACCTCCTGGGGCGGTGGCTGGCACAGGGCTGCACAGAGCTGAGGGAGCACGCCGCCGCCCTCCTGTGTCCGTAGAGCTCAGAAGCCACGCAGACAGGGGTGGCGTTGGTCGGAGCAGAGCCTGGATGCAGTTTTATGCCCTGGCACTTGCTTCGATGCCTGGGCAGCTGCCGAGTCCTTGTCCTGTCTCGGGCGGACACCAGGAAGGGCAGCCAGCGGTGTCGGGGAGGCCCCCTGGCTCACCTGCTGTCACCGGCTGCAGGCCTCGGCAGGTCACTTGGCCCTGTTACCGAGTCGACGTGGCTGCCGCCTGAGTCGCTGTGAGGGCAGACACGTGTCCGTGCGTCATGAATATCTGCAGTCTCATTACGGCTTGGAGAGGGGCAGTGCGTCTGTGTCCAGAGGACCAGATGGGGACCCCTGGCTCTGGACTCGGGGACTGTTTCCCAAAGGGGGCAGGAGGACTGGACGTGAGGCTCACTCTTGGGGATCCTGGGGGGCCCTTCCCAGCTGGGCCGCGATGTCTGTAAGGGGGCTCCTGGGTGCCCAGATAGGCACCACCACGCCATACCTGACCCCTTCGTGGGCAGGGGACTTTCAGGTGGGGGGTGTCTCTCTTGTCTACACGAAATGCCACCTTTTCCGTTGAGATTTGTGGCCCGAGGCTACACAGCTTTTCCCAGGGGCTGTCCTGCCCACAGCCGCCGTCCGCAGAAGGACCTGTGCCCCCCGGAGTGCAGGTGGGAGGTGGAAGCAGGAGGAAGGTGATCCGCATTGGGCACAGGCGCGGTGAGTGTCCAGCTGTGAGGGACCAGGGACTTCAGGCCATCTCCGGAGTTGACAGAGGTGGACGAGCCTCACATGGAGGCTGGCAGGACCTCACAGCCTCAGCTCACCCTCCAGCTGTCACCAGGATTCCACCCATGGCTCCATGTTCCACCCCAGACCGAGACGGAGCAGAGCGTGTCCCCGGCTTTTCCCAGACTAGCTGAGATGCGGCCTCGTGGCCTCAGGGGATATAGTTATAACTCAAAGACTGAAAGTCGTCACAGCTGGCATTTACTGGGGGCACGCCGGTCTTCTGCAGGAAGCTTGCTGGGGGCCCCTCTCTCCCCTCCTGCCGGTTCCGGCTGAGGGCCGCTGTGCCTCTTCGGGCTGTTGGTGCCCTGCCCCATCGTCTGATTTACCGTTGTCGAAATGAAAGGTCCATCGTCTCGTCCCTCGACTGGGAGTTCGTGAGGGCTGGAGCTCCGTCTCCCTCATTTTCCTGTCTTCTGTGGTGACACACTGCCCGGCACCTAGCAGGCCCTCGGAGCACACGTGGGAACGGGAACGGGGGCCTGGAGAAGGGCCGGGGAAGGAAAAGCCGATTCTGGTGACGCAGGTGAGTGATGGGAGGTGTTTTAGGGACCTCCAGTCCCACCCTGCCGCCAGGTTGCTGTGTGACCTCGGACAAATCTCCTAACCTCCGGATGACCTCTGAGGTCCAACCCTGCCAATTCTATGGCTCCCTCTGGCCGGCCGCACAGAACGATTTAGAGCACAGCGAATAAAAGATGCACGGTGTCGCAGGCTCGTGTGTTGTGGCAGAGACGCGTGTACAAGCGTGAGATGGATTGGAGCTCGTTATCGGTCCAACCTGCTTGCCAAGGACGAAGCAGCCGCCTAACATTTCCTCGCAAACGAGCGAGCTGTCTTCCTTCCGCGGGTCTTAGCGTTGACAAGACAGTGGGAAAAAGATGTTAATCACGCATCGGGCTGCGAGGTGGGTCGAGGCGCCCCGTCGCCATCCAGATCTTCAGGCTCCCGATCACCTCATTAGGAGCTGAGCTGGGGCTCCCCAGCAGGCAGCCACATGGGTGTTTTCAGACCCGGACTGGCGTGACGTGATTTTCAACAAGCCAGAGAACACGGGTGATTTGCACGCGCAGGTTTCCTGTCCTTTACGAATGGAAATGCGTCTGGCGATTCCTCCCAGAAAGTGGTCGGTAGCTTAGCCCTGGGTCGGGTCTTCTTGACGAGACACCAGTGATTTAAAAGCGAGACTAAGCCAGTGGCCCTCTGGGGAGCTGGCAGGTGGCAAAGGTTTGGCCCCGAAGGTGATCCTTGATTTATCTGTATCTTAGAACACGAAGAAAACCTTGGGAACAGGTGTGAGGGAAGCATTTGGTCGAATAGAAAAGGGAGATAGGCTACCTGAAGCAGGATGCAGGGGTGCACCCAGTGGGTCATGCATCAGTTCCTCCCACCTTGCCCCGAAAGGGGGACCGAGCCAGCCTGCCAGGATGTCGGGGGGAGAGGTGATGGAGCGGGCCCTTCCTGCAGGAGCTCACGGTCCCCTGTACCCGGCAGCAGCACATGCCCAGCGCTGAGCAGGCTGCTCCTTCCGGTTCTGCCCTTCTCTGGCTACTGATTTAATCAGGTTATTCTCAGGCCCTACTCCCAAGCACCCCCACTGGAGTGTGAAGCTTCTGTCAAAGTAATCGCATCACCCTGGCTCATGGTGTCTCTCTGGGCCTGCTTCTCTGCAGCCAATAATGAATGATGTGAGGGTCGCTCGCGGGTGTCAGAGGGAGCTCCCAGAACCGGCCGGGCTGCCCTACTTGCCTGCTACAGGGGGAGATGCCAGGGTCAGTTCCAGGGCCCTGAGACACAAGGCCACCCCTGACCATTAGGAGACGCTGGGGTACCCCTCCCTCCTGGCCTGACGGCGTTCTCTCTGTGTGGGGTAAGCTGGCCTCCCTGTGCCCAATCCCACCCCCCAGCAAATGCTGGAAACTTTCGGGGCAGAAAAGGGTGATGGGTGGAGGCTGGGTCTTTCGCTGTGCGTTCCTGCCCACGCCTGTGGGCACAGCCTTAGGTTAGCTGCCTGAGGAAGAAGACGTGTCTGGTCTGGGGACAGAGAGTCTAAAGAATTCTCTTTTCTCTGGGTTCTTGTGGGTTTCCCCCCGCAGGTTCCTGGTGTAAGCTGGAGGCATTTTCTCACCCTCAGAATAGGGAGAAAGTTTCCTGGTGAACCCCCCTGGGAGCTCTGGACTCCTGCTCTGGTCTGCCTGCCCGTGTCCCCAAAGTGCACGCTTCGGACCCTAACCCCACAGGTGATGGTGTTAGGAGGTCATGCTCTTGTAAAAAGGGCCCCTTGCCCCTTCCGCAGTGGGGGGACAGGGCGAGCAGGCACCGGCTGTGGCTGGAAGGAGCCCTCACGAGGACGTGACCATGATCTTGGACTTCTCAGCCTCCAGAACTGGGGGAAGTAACTTTTGTTGTTCATAAGCTGCCCAGTCAGTGGTGTTTTGTTTCAGTGGCCTGAATGGACCAACCCCTAAAATGTCATGTTTCTAATAGTCTGTAACTTGATTTTTTTTTTTCATCAACTCCGTATTGTAAAGCAGCACACA
>NW_011890581.1:7942-9469 GCF_000151845.1 Pteropus vampyrus
TACGATGGAGCGTCTACTGTTCCTTACCTATTGTTCTAACATTTAAAACACGGCTGATGAACAGATTTTTGCATGATTCACTTGGCAGCTTGTCACAGGAAGGTGGACTTGGCGAGGAAGAGGCTGGAGGATGATGGGTTCAGGCGGCTGTGACTCACCGACAGGCGTCTGAGCGGGAAGCGCCTCGGTGGGTTAGCGGCTAAACGACAAAATGCAGCCGAGGGGATCGAATGATGCAGTGGGCTTTGTTCGGTGATTCACGAGGTGGGCAGCATCCTGTCAGAAGCACAGAGGAGATCTGAGGAGGAGCTGTGGGAAATAGGAAAAGGCGGGGCAGTTTCTAGCAAAGAGGCCGCCTTTCTTTGGTGTGTGGGGGGGTCTGCCAGCCAGGTCACCCCACTGGTGCTGACCAGGGCACTCCAGACCGACCGCTTAAGATTATTCTCGTGAGAGGGGCTGAATCTAATTGAGCGAGGTACCGACTTTCATTTCGATGACGTGGCCTGAACACGAGCGACTCCATTTGGGGCCTGTCATCTCCTTTTTTTTTTTTAACAGGGGAAACTCTGAAACACTATGAAGATCACAGATGCCCTTGTCTAGGAGGAAAGAGCAGGGAGTGCCCAGGATGTCCTTGTGCCTAGGATGCAAGTAGCCAGCCACTCAGCTGGGATTTTAAAAGGACATGGACGAAAGATGAAAACTGGGCGATGGTATCAGGAAGTGATGTTTTTATAACAGAGGCTCCCCTGCCCCTTGCACTCTGACCCCTGCCCCTTGCACTGTGACCCATGCAGTAGGCTCAGTTTTTCCGTGGGACCATCAGACTGAGAGATCTGTGATTTGAGGGTGTGTCTGAGTTTTGGGGAGATATTTGATAGCATCTCACTCAGTCTCTCAGCTGATAAGACAGGAAATTCTGGTTTAAATAAATAAAAAAAAAATTCTGGTTCAAATAAATAGGCCAGTTAGGTATAGATACGTTCCTGGCATAATAGCTACACTTATGAAATTATGATTAATAAAATATCAACATCGAAGGAAGTTCTCTAATGGAATTGACCATTGGCTCCATCATCAATATTTTCTCATTGATTTGAATGAATAGCGATGGTATTCACAAGTTATAGGGAGAGGCAGCCTCTGGCCACGTCCTCTTCCTTTTTAAATTAATACGTAATTCAAATGCCATAGATTCACTTCCCCTTTCTTTTATCCGGCCTGGATTGATCAGTGTCCAGGACAGCTGGTGGGAAGCCCGGGGTCACCTGCATGCACATGGGCCGGCCTCCCTCTGTTCCTGCCTCGCCCTCCCCCCAGTCCTGCGCCCACCCACCCGGCCTTCTCCCTGCCTGTGCTCTGCGGGAGGCCTTCTCTCTTCTCCTTTGATTTTCTTACTCCTGCGGCTTGTGGGACCTGGGGAAGATCTCGGGTTTTGGATTACAGCTTCAGGGCGTAGGCCACTCTGCTTTAGACCTAAGCCTCATTCTCCACCTGGCCTTCACCGTGGACTTGTGGACGCCCCTG
>NW_011890581.1:12654-13509 GCF_000151845.1 Pteropus vampyrus
TTGGCCTGTGGCGTTCACATATGGGAGCACCCCACGGACCACGGGAGGACGGGACGTGGAGACGTCTGTGTCCTGTGGAGAATGCCGTGTGTGCGTGTGCGTGTGGTGCTGGTGGTCAGGCGGGGGCTTCTCAGCTCAATTTGAACCGTTAGAGGATTTAGCAGCACTTGGTGCGGGGCGTTTGAGGAGGTCCAAGTGAGCCCCGTGGCCTCGGCCTGGCCTGGCCGGAGCGGACCGCGAGGACAGAGCACTGGGGTGCGGGGCGGCCAGGGCCCCTCCCAGCTCCTCACTGTCTGTCTGAACTGATGTTTTCTAGGGAGCTTTTTTTTTTTTTCCTGTATAAAACAAACCAGTTTGTTCTGGAACGATCTACAAACTCTGTCTAAGTTCTTGGGTCAAATTTGTATTTCGCCTCTTTTTTTTTTTAAGAAGAAAGTTGGCAGGAACCTAGGTCACAATTATGTGATTATTTAATACTGAGAAACGGCTCACCCGTGCCCCTCCCTGCCACCCACTGCCACTTGGACTTCAGATGCTCCAGCGAAAGCTTCTGTGTAGAAAGCGAAGGGCCTGAGCTGTCACAGCGTCTCCTTTTAATCAGAGATGTAAAGTGGTGGGGGTGGTGGAGATGGTGAAGGAGGCTGAGCTGACCCCTGGGGCCTCTCTTTTGGGGGCGGGAACAGCCCCTGAGCCTGCCCAGGGTGGAGCCCCTGAGAGCAGGACAGCCCCGTGGGCGCTTCCTGTGGGGGTGGGGCCTTCGCACGCAGAGCAGCACCGCGAAGGGGTCCTGCCCGCCCACCGCCTTTGCTCATGAGGACACTGAGGCTCTCGGAGGTCGAATCACTGGCCCGAAGT
>NW_011890582.1:0-2958 GCF_000151845.1 Pteropus vampyrus
CCCAGACGCGTGTGTCTGGGGCATGCTTGGGTTCGCACGTCAGGACAGGTGGGGGGCACGGTGGACGTGCTGCCCTGTAAATAGGCAAGGCTGAGGGCAAACACTCTATTTACGGGAAACGTTTCCACCGTCACAGAATCATTCTCAAAGGAAGAACAGAGACTAGGTGTTGTAGCCAGAGCGAGTCTGACGATTTCCATGGGACTGTGGTGATGCCAACTCCTGTGATGAAGAAAACGCGGACAGACAGAATCGATAATAACCTTTAGGTAAACCACACACGCCGCATTCGATCTGGTAATCACACGTCCCCTGGACGCCCGGATCCGCTCTGCCATCCGGATCGCTCACTGCCTTCGTCCCTGAGGCTCTTCCGAGAAACCAGTTCTGACATCCCCGGTCTCTGCTGGAAGCAACAGGAGACCTGTCCGCATTTCCCGTTTTTCCCCAGCAGCCACACTCGTGTTTCGCAAGTTTGTCTTCGTACGGAACAAGAAACAGAAAGCTTCCCGCCGAAGCAGCAGCCAAGATTGGCGGGGCCACCGCAGTCTGAGCGGGGCCCTGGCTGAGCTTCGTTCTGGAGCCCTGAGGGACTGTCCCCTCTGTCAGCAGAGATGCATTTTCCTGCTTCCTCACAGGTGAACTGCTGGTGTCAGGCCAGAGACCAGGGGCCGACGGAGAAAGCGCCACTTTCCCTGGCGAGGCCTTTGACACCTGCAGCTGGTGCCTAAAAACTGGTAATTCGAGAATGTCAAGAACCGGCAGCGTATTTGTTATCACCATCCCCAGTGGCAGCCCAGCCACAACGGCCGAGTCCCCTCCTGTGTGGGCGACGCCACCCTCGGCGTCCTGGCTTCCTTTCCCGCCCGTATTATCAGGACGCCCCAGAAATCTGGACAAAGTAGTCTTTGCTGTCTTCCCGGACCCAGGCCTGGAAGCGTTCGCCTGTTCCTCGGGGCGGTGTCCCCTTCGGCAGACAGGACCAGCTCTCTCCACGGACGCTTGGCCGGACTTTAAGACTTTGCAGATCCCGCTGGGCAGAAGGGACCCTCCACGTGGACACAAAGCGAAATCGAGACGCGCGCTTTGTGGGCTGCACGCTCGGCGGCGTGGCAATGACGGCGTTTGAAAACGAGCGCCTGGATTTTTTTTTCTTTTAAACCAAAATCCTATTTGTTTGGGAGGCGACCTTTGGGGGCTATGTCTAAGGAGAGGGTCTCGGAATGGGAAGACGCTCCTCTTACATAGTTCCCGGGACAGCACGCTGTGGGTCTGTGACTTTGAGGACAACGCCGTGGGGACACGGGTCCTCATGCTGGGATGTCGCCGGCAAAGCGCCAGCCGCCCACTCCCTCGGAGAACGGGCTCCGCTCTTGGCACAGCAGAAACAGAGTGGGAAGAAGCTGCTTTTGTTATTAAGCCAGAGGGAGAGAAAAGGGGTGATTTAAGGATAACTTTGGCGAATAGCTTCTCGAAAACATCTAAGCAAAGAAAAAGAGTTCTGTTTGGGGAGCTGGAGGAAGTCTCCCCCGCACCTTAACAAGTGTGGGGAGCATTCCATCCCACGCACACGGCTCTGGAACACGGCGACAGTCACCGCTGTGAATAAGAGTTTGTCTGTGTAAAATTAACAACAGAAAGACAGCCCTGGTCCGGCTATGCGCAATTTCTGCCGAGAAAGTTGACCGTCAGCACAGGCACGTGTCACTATGCACCCTGACACAGCCCTTGCTGCAAGTCCATCCCATAGCTGATGAGGGTCTCAGGGGGCCTTCGGCCTTCATCCCGGCCTCGGGTAACCCCGAGCTGACAGGCGAAACCATCGCAAGCTTCAGCCGATGCCAAGATGACTGCCTAGCCCATGAATGGTGTGAGTGTCACAAAGCCGCTGACACCTGGGCTGTGCAGGCTACAGAGGCGGAATTACGTTAAATGAAATGTTTTCCAGCGTGGCCGGCATCCTCAGTCTGGGATGCGTTTAATAGCTTCGGTTTGGGATAGTTTCAGGAATTCGCTTTCCCTCGTCCTCTCCTCAAGGATGTCTTTGCTTTGTATTTATGTGTTTAGCTCAGACTTTTAGGTTAACATTTTTATTCATACCCTAATCCAGGGTTTTTCTTTTTCTTTTTTTTTTTTTTTTGCAGAATTTTCCTCTAAAGCGCTAGAGAGTAAACAGGTTTGCTTTTGTAGGGCACGTGGTCTCTGTGGCAACCACTCAACGCTGCCACGTTAGCACAAAAACAGCCATAAACTACACACCAATGAATGTGAGCGCGTCCCAATAAAACTTTATTTAACGAAACAAGCGGTGGGCCGCCTTCGGCCCACAGCCTGTAGTCGGCCGACCCCTGCTCTGGCAGCCGATGACGTCCAGGAATTGGGACCACGGCTTAAAGCTAACGGGTTGGAAAACGCTTGCCCGTTCCGCATCTCACCAGGTTTCCCAGGGAAATGTCTCACAAGAAGCAGCGTGAACTGGAACGGACCACGGCCACACGGAACGATACCTTAGAAACTTGAAACTCAGTGAAAGTGAAAACCAAGTCACCGACCACTGCGTGCCGAGCATCCTATTCTGCAAAGCCCAGAAGCAAACGACACGGATCCGCTTCTGGAGTCACTCGCCATCAGTGTCCGCTGTGTCAGAGGTTAAAACACATCGAATCCTGCAGTGTCTGTTCTTTTTCTGTCTTGTGTCTCTCCCTTGGCCGAATCATTCCGAGATGAGGCCACATCTCATCCATCGCTGTTTGTCCATTAGTTTCTCTTCTCTCCCGCTCACAGGCATTGTTGCTTCCAGTTTGGGTCTGTTATGAAGCAAGCCGCGATGGCACTCGTGAATGCACCTTGGTGTGGATACGTGTAGTCTCGTTTCCTAGGCAAACCATGGGATGATTCTGTGCGTGGCATCGCCAGGCTGTGCGATCGGGTGCCGTGTGTAACTTCTTAAAAAATGCC
>NW_011890582.1:3872-10598 GCF_000151845.1 Pteropus vampyrus
TACCGTCCTGTGTCCACCATTCATAGCTTTGTCACAGTGAAAGGTCCCTGTGCTTCACAGAGGCAGTCAGTCCCCCCCATCGTCACCCCGTCCCAAGCCCTGGGGAGCACTGACATTCACCGTCTCTGCAGATGCGTGTTTTCCAGAATGCCACGGGCGTGAAAAAGTACAGAACACAGCCCGGGAAGACGGAGTTTTCACTTAGCGACAGCCAGTTAAGAGTTATCGCGCCCCTTAGTGCCTCGGTAGCGCGTTTGTATTTTTATTTTTCCAGACGCTGCGTAGTGTTCCGTCCCGTGGATGAAGGATGCAGAGCGTGTCGGCTGTCCCCCAACGGAAGGACGCTCTGAGGGCCCCCCGTTCTCGACGATCGCGAGCGAAGCCGCCGTGAACACCTGCGTGCAGGTGTGCGCGTGCAGGTGTGCGTGTGCAGGTGTGCGCGTGCAGGTGTGCGCGTGCAGGTGTGCGCGTGCAGGTGTGCGCGTGCAGGTGTGCGTGTGCAGGTGTGCGCGTGCAGGTGTGCGCGTGCAGGTGTGCGCGTGCAGGTGTGCGCGTGCAGGTGTGCGTGTGCAGGTGTGCGCGTGCAGGTGTGCGCGTGCAGGTGTGCGCGTGCAGGTGTGCGTGTGCAGGTGTGCGCGTGCAGGTGTGCGCGTGCAGGTGTGCGCGTGCAGGTGTGCGCGTGCAGGTGTGCGTGTGCAGGTGTGTGCGTGCAGCTGTGCGTGTGCACGCGTTCCCCAGTCCATCGGTTCTCGTTTCGCGACACGGTGTCCGGACTGTGTGATCCGCCTACGCTCGGCTTCGGTCGACCACGCCAAAGCGTCTTCCGAAGCGTTCTGCTAGCGCCGGCTCCCCGTTCACGCAACACCGCAGCCTCTGCGGCACCTGCTGTGCTCAGGTTTGTGTTTTCAGATTCGATCGAGCCATCTTAACAGCTGTAGGGCAGCTCAGTTTTGTTTTCCCTTTTCACTGTGCTTCGGTGAGGCGCCCGTCCCGATTTTTTCTTTTGCCCATTTTTCAGTGAGTCGTTTCTGCTCTCGTGGTTGAGTTTTAAGAAATCTTTGTATATTTTGGACACGCGTCGTTTGTCAGATGTATAGATGTGGATATTTTCTCCCGGTCTTGTCTGTTTTCCTTCTTTTAACGGCATCATTCACAGAGCGGTTGTTCATTTTAACAAAGTCCAACTTATCAGTTTTGTTCCTTCGCAGATCACGTGTACGGTGTTACACCCAAATCATTGCCAAACCCGAGGGTGCCTAGTTTCCTACGTTATTTTCTAGAAGCTTTACGGTTTCGCACGTGACATTTTGGTCTGTGCTCCGGCTGGAGATGGTCTCTGGAAAGCATTGGGTTTCTGAACGTCTGTGTACGTCCATTTTTTTTTTGCACGACGTCCCCCTGTCCCAGCACGCAAACACTCAGGGTGCTTCTCCCCCGATTCGCCTGGCTTCCTGACCAAACCCAGCGGGCTCCCCGCGGGGTTCTGTTCCACGACGGTCATGCTCCTTTGCTCGATGTCCCCTGGGTTAAACACATGAGCACACGGGCTGTCGGGGACACGACACGCCGTCACGAAACGTCCACCGCGATGATGCCTTTCCTCTCACCTCTGGGGTCGTATTTATACTCCACCGACCTGCCCCGGGAAGCTAGTGAGTCGAACAATCCCGCATCGATAGCAAGCGGCTTGAGTCGCTGACGCCTTACGCATTCTTCTCGTCATGGAGATAATGGGGTCCTGGGGTCCTGGGGGGTCCATGTGGATGAACCGCGCTGAGTATCCGCCTCATTTTCATCTTTATTATTATAAAACTACTACAGCATCTTAGAAAAAGAGGGGCCAGAGGTGTTAGCGATATTTACTCCACTTATAATATATGTAGAGCGTTCCTTCCTCTGTTCACTAGCTTTTAATGACGTTTCCCAACGTGCTGCCATCGTATATTTTTAATTCGGGACGCTCGCGATTATGCCGAAAGTAAGCTGATGATTTCAGAGAGGATAAAAACTGTGGGTAACTCGCCCGTCTGCAGCCATAGATCTGGGGCTCACAGGCACAGCCCCCCGTCTCGACGCTTCCAGGCATGTTTATTCTGCCGGGCAGACGCTGCGTGTTTTGGTGGCTCCTTCTTCCTTGGCTTTTCTGGTTCGGCCACAAAGAAGGGGAGGAGGAGAAATGGAAATTAGAAAGTGCAGTGCCATCTGCGTGAACTTTGATTTTTTTATTTTCGTTCGGTCTCTACACGTGCTTTGTGAAAAGCAGAAAGCCAGGTGCTGCCGGAAGCCAACGTTTTCGCAAGACCAGGTTAAAGAAACTACTTCTCTTTGTCATCTGACGTTTTATCTTCTAAGACGGGTTTGGCCACGAAACTGTAGGAAGGAAGCTCAGGATGGTGAACCTTGCTGACAAGTGGACGTTATGTGGGTCCAACTCAAAACAGGTTTTGGCAGGAACATCACTGTCTGTGTGACGACGTGTGTCATCTGACATTTCATAATGGGTGACACCACAATATGATTCCATTTATATCAGAAACTGACAGATTTCTGAGCCAAAGAGTGCTCCGAAGGGCACAGAAAATTGCTTTTTAAAAGATGCCGTACCCACCATAATGATTGGTTTAATGACACAGAATCCCACTTATCGTACACTGGTCCAAAAACCCTGTGCTAAGCAAAGCAACCCATCCAAATTCCTGCAGCTCCTCCTTCACCAAGTACAAGACCTACAGCTCTGTGACGGATGACCGAGGGGGTGGCTTTACACGACGCGGACAACGCCAGGGTCCCACTGTGTGCTGCAGAAATTCCACGAAGCGGGGTCACAAACGAGAGCACAGCGCTGCAGAACACGTTCTCGATGAGAAGGTAGAAGGACCAGCATAGTTCTGATTAGAATGTCATAAGCAGACTGACGCTGTCCATGGGGCCACCGTGACGCCCCCAAACACGAGTCAAAACAGCCTACGCCAGAGAGGACGAATTTGCAATGTGCCCATTCACCGGACTGAAACAGATTCTATGATATTCTGCTCTTGTCTACTCTTTAGCTAAAGAAGCAGAGGCAGTCGACAAAGAAACAGAGAGACTTTTTATAGATTTGTAAATGAGCCAGGCATCAGGAAGGCAGAAAAGTATTTCTAATGATGTCAAAAAAGGAACCCGTTTCACGAGAATAAATATGTATTCAAAATGTACATTGCATGTCTGAAAAAAAAAAAAAACTTTAAAAAACATTTTCTCCGAAATGCCAATTGGGAAATAGCCACTGAACGAAATTTCAATACCGATTTGGAAACACTTTTTTCAGAGCTTTTAGGAATATTTTCTTTGCCTGGAAAACAACAGACATTAACAATAGTGACATTGTAGAGTTTGGCTCAGTGGCCAAAAGTTGACAAATTAGGATAATGTCGTCTAAAGAGCAACATAATTTATTTGCGTATTATTGCATTAGGAGGGGTTTCATTTTCGACAGGGTAAGATTTAAAACCTTCACTGGGACCTTTATGTAAACATGATGCCGATACAGATTAGTGAAATTATCCCATATACGTGTTTTCTACTGATGGGATATAAGCTAACGACTTGAAGATGAAAATAAATGACCTGAATACGAAAAGTGGACTAGGTGTCACCTGCCGAGAAGGATCTTATTAGTGTTGAAAATGTGGAATCACGCGGCGCCTGCGTGACTTCGGCTATCCTAAAAGATGACCCGACCGAGTAGAAGGCAGTTTCAATTCTTCTCCTAGGAAGCAAACGAAGTGAGCACTAAAAATGCAGTCCCCTCGCACTGCTGGGATGTAGTTCTGTGTTTCCTTCTTCCTTCCGCTCCCCTCGAACGCACAGAAACTTTTCCTGTCTTAAATGAGATTCTTCTCCGGCGTGATTTCCATGATGAGCGAGATGGGCGGCTGTGATGTGCCACAGGAAAGGTGGAGCCCGGAGGCTTCGCTAGTGGACAGCAGCCACAGAACGTTCCCTCAGATGAGAGGTAAGAGCAAGCGACACGCACGGAGGAAAGAACGGGTCGGGATGGAAGTGGCAGGTGTGCCCTCATTTCCATGGAAACCGGGTCCGGTGAAAACCACAACTCCAAGAGTTACAGTTGTGTCTACAGGACCACGGGAAAGTTCCCCAGTGGCTACATTCTACATGGTGCCAGAAAACCCAGCCTGGCTTCAAAGGGACATAAGCACTGGCCCCTACGTGTTTGAAGTCCTGGACACAATGCATATATTCATGTCTACAAAGGAGCCATTTAGGGGAAAATGTTGCTTTTCATCTTGTTGCCATGCAGGAACGTCTCCATGTTCAACTGAACGAGCAAAAAATACGATCGTGATTATGTGCCAGTGCACTTGGACTCTTAGGCTCTGTTTATGCAAGTTCTGGCAAACGAAAGATTTCCACAGAAGGTTGCTTCAAAGGGGAGAATTGTGAAATGTTCGGGCAATTTTCCTAGGTGGACGCCTAGGGCTTTTCTGTGCACGCCTCCTCCCGAGGAAGCATTCTGCTACATATGTGTCTTTTACACCTTTCCTGAGCTAATACAGAAAACAGAACAGAATATCCATTTTGAGAGGCCGTGTCCTCTAATATTTGTCAAGCGGAAGCAAAAAGATATAGGTAGATTGAATTTTTTTCAATACTGAAATCTTAGGTGTGGATTCGATGCAAGGCTAAGGTTGCCAAACTAACACATTTTTGGGTCAAGAAGCGGGTTTCCCTTTGCCCTGCTTGTCGACACACTGTCAAAGATGTCGGCACCGGCCAGTGTGACAGCTGATCTGGAAATACGTGTCCCCACTCTATGGAATCGAGCTCCTCTCTTATACAGAAGGTGAGAACATGAAAGACGAGACACACCGTCCCTTTTTTCAGTCACACGAACCAATCACGCTTCCATGAGGCACAGTGAACACCCAGAGACAGACTCACCACGGCCGCCTGAAAGCCTAGCTACCAGCACTTATAAACATATTTCCTAGACCACTCCTCTTAACTTAAAAACTCTCATTCGTTTTAGGTGTCTCCAAAGTTACATTTTTCCTTGCGATGTGAAGACTGAAATTTCTGGATAAAATAAGACATGCTTTTAAGGCTGGTGGAAAAAACCATGTTTTTGGATTAACTGAGAGGTCCAACTGTCTTTGAAATATGTTTGGCTCAGCCAACTCAGATGTTCTGTGCCAGAGTCAAAATTCCTTTTCCTTTAAACTCTAGAGAATTTTCAGGAAATTCAAATCGTATGGCTATTGTTCACTCCCACACTCAACTCAGAAACTGTTTTTTTATGAGCTACTTAATGTGCAAAAATTGCTCACATCTGATTTCTTACAGACAGAAGGCCACGTGTGCCAGGAATACATCAAATTATAAGCCCAAATTTTGGGTTTGCTTTATATTTTCTACCTGCTTGCAAATTTGACGCGGGCGCTAGCTACATTCTTTCTTTATTACTTCTGCTTCTCTTTAAAAAACCCTTTCTAGACATCTAGATGTCTCTTCTTATTATCTTTCACTTAAACGAAAAACACGAGCAAAATAAAAACGCAAGCAGAAGAGCCAGATGAACCCAGAAATGTAAATTCCTGTGAAAATGAAATGAGGAGTAAAAAACAAAACAGATTCAGAATCTTTGAGCCCCACGCCGAGGGCTGTCCGCAGACGCTAATTCCCTTGCCTAAGGAATGAAATAAATGCTGGACGATGTTTCCATTACACGTTTGCATCTACAGACCGAGGGATTTTTACTCAAGCCAGGAAATGATGACGCCGGACCTCTTTCAGACCGTTCTAGTTTCTAATCGCTGTCAAGTTATGTGCTTCCTGCCCTGACGCTGAGGAGCGAGGCACGCCACCGAGGCCCCCGTGATGCACACGTAATGACAGCAGATCAAGAAGCAGGCTCCGCGGGCAAACGTGTCCTTAGGAGCCTGGAGCGAGACCCACATTTAAACCACGTATCTGCTGTCGTAGACGCGGGACCGTCACCTGCCGAGGCGACGTGGTCCAGCCACGTCTGCTCCTTTAAATCCACGACAGATGTGTCTGAGGATGGAAACGGGGAAGACAGTCAAGGTGGATATGTGGGCATTTTCTTTCTTCCCGAAAACTTAAGCGATCGAGCGCGAATGTTTCGATATAACCTTGTCCACACCTACACCTGTTCTTCCTGTGAAACGTCATCGCGTGGACCAGAAGTCTAAGTACAAAGGAGAAAGGCCGGTATCCTGTTACTTTAGATGACGTGAAATCAGAATGGACGGTGAAAGCTGCCTTTTCTTACGAAATAATCAAAATTCCAAAGCAAACACACAGACTAGTCTTTCGATGAAAGAAAATCTAAGATCAGACAGGTCCATGCATTTCAAACGGTGAGTGAAAACAATCTCTGCCCTTTGCCCCGTAAACAGCCACAGAGAAGGTACCAGAGCCCTAATTCAGGCGTCTTCTCTGCCGTATTCAATAGAAACTAAATATGCAATTTGTAACTAACTAGAGTGACCGAGTCAAACTTAACATAAAAGAACAACCTTTCTTGTTTTATGAATCACAAATCTTATGAATCACACTGCCTATCAAAGGCCTGATAATTTCAAGAAAAAAAAATTTTTTTTTTTTTTTTTGCCTTGAGTCAGAATTTTGTCACATGTGTTTTCCTTTTTACCAAGTAAAGAACGCTAGTTTTGTCTATCTCCCCAGCCCCCATCTCTCTGG
>NW_011890582.1:14143-17094 GCF_000151845.1 Pteropus vampyrus
CGGGATGAACGAAGAGATTAAGCCTTGCTGTCCATATTAAGTTCTTGATCGGGTTTTTCAATGTCTGGTATTTAGGTCCAGACCAAAAAAAAAAAAAAAAGTGTCAGCCTCTGTTGCGACCAGCAGCACCGAAAAATGACAGCATTGAGCCGAACACGGGAGAAAAGCTGTCGTTAGCCCAGCGAAGGCGCATCCTGTCCCGCACGGCCGCCCTGGCTGCTCGTGACAGGCTGGCGCCAGAGAGCCTGCAGCGTCACAGACAGCTGGGGACCTCCAGAAGTTTGACGAAAGGGTGTGCACTCGCCCTGCCGTGCATCTTCACCTTCCTGAGTTATTTTAAAACGATCGTCGACACACAGTGTTGTATCAGTTTCGGGTGTACGGCACGGGGATGAGATGTTTGCGGACCTTACGGAAGACATCGCCGTGATGAGTCTGGGGCCACCTGACGCCACAGCGCACGTGTCTATGATGCTATCGTGACGTTACGGACCACAGTCCCTGCGCTGTCTGTCCTTCGTGCCCCTGTCACGAGTCATCCTGCCAATGTGTACTTCTCAATCGCTCTCCCCTCTTACCCCGCCCCCCGCCCCCCGCATCTGGCCACCGTCAGTTTGCTCTCTGTACCTGTGAGTCTGTTTCTGTTTTGTTTTGCTTGTTCGTTTTGGGAGTGTGTTTTCCTGACAGCGGCCTGGATTTGGTCTTTGGCTGGAAGTTAATTTGAGAATTGTTTGCCATCTGGAAAGTTTGGAAATGAGAAACAGTTTTAGCTTCAACTCGGCAGTGCCTGGCTCTCTGCGTAGTTAGCGGTTCCTTCTGTAACCCGTCCATCTCCCCTTGAATTTGATCGTGGGCAGACAGAAGAAGGCAGGTGGCACCTTGCACGTGACTTCTCCTAGATCATCCTGTTCCACAGGAAGACCTACCACGTTGCTTCAGGTGACAGTGTGGCTAAATCACCTGCCTCTACAGAGCAAAGGACCCTTTTCTTTGAGGTTCTAGTAATGTTTCTCGATTTCTTGCGAGCTCTTGACAAAATCTTCTTAAAGGTTTCACGAACCATCTCTTCCAGGACCTTCTAACCTTTGCTCTAACCCACAATGCTAAAGCTGCAGTTTAGGCCTCGTTAGGACATCCACCTGTGCTCAAACGTGGTGACTTAAGCAGCAGACATTTATTGTGCTCACGCATGTGCGATGCGGGTCGGGGTCATTCGGGAAGGCTTGGCAGCGCTCAGCGCTGGACCAGCGGCACAGTGCCTCGCCTGAGGCCAGCAGCATCCCTTCCATGGCGACCTCCTCGTGTCGGTGGCTGGCAGATGGCGCTGGCTAACGCAGGCTGGCCGGGGAGCCTCGGTTCCTCTGCACACACACGTCTCTGCGTGTGACTCGCCGTCCGTCACAGCACGGTCACGTGGTTCTGGCAGACAGCCAGGCGGCAGGTGCATCACCACTTATGTCCCAGACTCAGAGGTCACCCATGTCACTCATACTGTCCTTTATTAGCCAAAGCTGACCACGATGCTCCCTCTTGATGGCAAAGGGGGAAGAAGGTTCTGGAAGACTATGTGGGCCCGGAAATGGAGTTGGGCCACTTCGGGCGAGCACAGCCTTCCACAGGGGCAAGCCACAGGCCGTGTCACGCGGACAAGAACAGAGCAGACACCCCGTGGCGCTCCCGTTACTCTAAGTCATCAAAGCGGAAGGGTGAGCTGGGTACTGAGCTGTAGGGGACACCGTCCAGTAACACTCAGAACGACACAAGCCTCCTGCACGGCAGGCCACGCGGCCTGCACAGGACTTTGCTTGGACTTCTTCACCCCAAGGGTTCTCTTTGGAGCCTCATGACGATGGCCACTCATGCAGAATTTGAAAGGCGGCAGAGAAAGAAGACATGACCCTCGCGGTGGCTGACAGCAGGCGGGACTTCCCTCCGTGGCTCGTACGCGACCTTCTGAGAACCCCGCCCCTGACCAGCGTGCCGCAGGAGGCCAGGAAGCCCCGTGGGGTCTTGCCCGGTGGTCCCCCCGCTTCACACAGCTGGCGGCCGGACTGGAGTCCCCCGAGGTCCTGGCATCGTCCGTGCCTCCTGGTCCCCGCACGAGAATGAGGACTCTTTCTGCAAAAGCTAGGGCGCTTTGCTTCTCCCGACAGTGTGGTGGGGACTGCGCTTGGCCCTACACTGTCCTGCTCTGCACGGTGTCGGCCGAAGGGGCTGATGGACATCGTCTCTTCCAGAATGACTCAGGGCGGCCAGCTGTGTGATGGCTGAGGCCTGGGGGCTCAGCAGGGTGGAACCTCGGGACCCCGATTCTTCTGCACACGTGCCGTGGGCTTTCTCCCAACAGGGTGGACAGCTTCCAAATGCAAGAGTTGAGGGACAGCCAGGCTGGCACAGCAGCCCCAAGAGTCACCCAACAGGCACGGATAGGCATCATGCATGGATATATGTGATGCACATAGACATACAGCTACATATCCATCTATCCATCTACATACACACCTAGAAATGAAGATATTATGACGTATGTATATACTGATCTCTGTGTGTGCATATACATGCATTTGTATTTTGAGAAAAAAATTCTAATTCCAAAGCAGCGAATGCCACACCAGCCCCGAAGAGGCTATTGGAGGGAGAGGAATTAGTCTGCGTGTCTAGTACACGGCAAACCCCACCTCCAGACGGTTAACCCCCAATGCTGCCAGCACATCCACCCCTCCCCCTCCTTCACCGTCTTTGTAACAGTTTTCTGTTTTCACCGAATACTGAACCCCGAAGAGTCAGGGGAAACTTCACACAGCTCTGACTCTCTCTCAACGCGCCACTCGACGCGTGTGCTCGAGGTTTGCTGAGTGAAGAGACCAAAGCAAAACACCCGCCTCGGCCACCTTTCCTGCGGAGACGGGGCCACACGTGCCCTCTCGGGACCTGAGCGGCTGCAAGGCCTG
>NW_011890582.1:19479-19805 GCF_000151845.1 Pteropus vampyrus
GAGAACCAGCACTCCGATGCTAAGCCACTGTCCTCCAGGGAACGTAAACTCGCTCCCCTTTGCCTCCGTGGAGAAGACGCCCTCATCACATCTAACACTGCAGCTTCCACTGGGGCTCAGGCCGTCACCCCAGCCAGCCGCCCCGGGACCCGCTCGCTTTCCCTGTGTCCTCGACCTCACCCCGTCTGCGTCTCCTCTCTGCAAGTGTCCTCACGTTAAGCCTTTTCCATTAAAAAAAAGGACACCTGCCCTCGACCCCGCCTTCTCTTAGATCGACCAACGCGTGTCTGCCCTTGAGGATGAGACACCTGTCTTGAGCACACTCA
>NW_011890583.1:0-748 GCF_000151845.1 Pteropus vampyrus
AGCACACACAGCTGCGGATGAAAAGGACATTTTTAAATGATAAAGGAGTCAACAGATCGAGAAGACAAAACGCTCCCAAACACGCATGCCCCTATAATCACAGCTTGAAAACACGGGACGCAGAAACTGCCAGAACCGAAAGGAGAAACAGACAAATCCGCAGATCGTCGGAGCTGTCGGCGTCTCGGTGGCTAACAGACCGGTCAACAGAATGTCAGGGCATACTCGGACGCGAGCACCGTTGGTCACCTTGACCTGGATGACATTAATCGGAGAGTCCAGCAGATCGAGTACACACTGCTGCCAAGTGACCAGAAAGCCAGTCTCGACAGATTAATAATAGCTGAAACCACACAAAAGACATTCTCTGACTGCAGCAGAATTAAACTAGAAAGAGGACCAGAAAGATATCTGGAAATAGAATTATTTGAAAATTAAACAACGTACTTCTAAATAACCATTAGCAAAAGAAGTTATCACAAAGGAACATAGAGAATATTTTTAACTGAACGAAAACACAGCATATGCAAGTTTGCGAGCAAAGCCGTGCACGGGGGAGAATGTTTAGCAGTAAACACGTTAGAAGGGTCTCGAGTCAACAGTCTGACGAGAGCGGATGAACCCCAAAGCAGGCAGAAGGAAGACAATGATACAGACTGGCAGAAATCAATCACGCACGCTGACACCGGACAAACAGAAAAGCTACGAAATCCAATCTGGCTCTTTGAAACAATCGACGAAATTGATA
>NW_011890583.1:1826-3698 GCF_000151845.1 Pteropus vampyrus
CGAGGGGCCAGGACACAAGCTCCCACGGGCGAGGGGTCAGCAAACAGGCAGAGGCTCACACGCAGCTCACTCCCCTCACCCAGGGAGGCGGTGGCCTCGTCCGAATGCGCACCCCACGCCCCATGGGCCGGCAGCAGAGCAGGGGACAAAGTCCGTGCTGGCCGTTGGTGAAAAATCTGTGTTGCTTCCACTTTGTTTTAAAGTTCTTCATGTATTTTCTGGCCCTGTTTCAAGGTCAAGGACAAGGGAAGGAATTAGAAATGCCCCATGCACCTAACTCCAGCACCTACCTGGGCCCCGGGCGCGGGGACGCTCAGAGAAATGACCCACGTTGCCCCTCGTCCCCGCTCACCTCCCTCCAGGCCCCTCCTGTCTATAACTGCATCGCGTCAGCGGCTCGGCCGAGGCCCGGGCACCACAGCCGTCACCCGTCACCCTCACTGTCGCATCGCTCCGCTGCAGGTCCGTGACGAGGGGGAGGGCGCCAAGAACGCAGAGGACACTGACGGAGCCAGACGCACAAGAGAACAAGCCCCAGCGACCCCGCCCCCGCCCCCTTACGTGTCTAGGACACCTGCACAGGGTGACAGTCCAGACACGTGTGTCCTGGGCAGGACGGGCAGGGGGTTCTCGTCAGTGACCAGCAGGGACGGCGGCGGAGGGGTGAAGGGAGAAGCAGCGGACCGGCCCCTCGGCCCTGGGCCTGGGCCTGCCCTGCGGCCCTTGTCCTCCGACCCCAAGCCAAAGAGCACGTTCCCGGGGTTCAGGACAGAAGGCCAGGGGAACAGAGGCCTGGGACACGGGCTGGACGACAGGCAGAGAGAGGAGCGCCCGGCTGCCCCCCGTCTGCACAGCTGCTCTGCCGTCAATGGCACGTCCGCTCAGCCACGCGCTCGCCCGGCCCCCCTGTGGCCCCAGCACAGCCACCCCTCAGCCCTCATCGGCCTCCGACCGACAGTGCCACAAGCCCACAAGCCCCCAAGCCCGTGAGGAGGCAGGAGGGCTTCTCCACGTGAAAGGCAGAGGCCGAGGAGCCCAGGGCCCCAGGACAGAAACCCTAGTGTGGCCGCAGCCCTGGAGGTCACCACCGCCTCACTACTGTCACCACCGTCACCACCCTGATGCCATCTGAGCCACTGTGCGCCCGCCCCATAAAGGGCAGAAGGGGCTGAACACGGGCTCCTGGGCCCCCGCACGGGGGCGGTGACAGCCTGGGGGCGAGCGTCTCTGGGCTCCGCCCGCGGTGAGGCGGGACAGGAACTCGCCTCTGGGCAATGCAGGCCAAGCCCCTGGGGGACAGGGCCTGGCAGGAGAAGGTTCTGGCCACCCCGTGCTCCACAGCATGAAGGCCAAGACCAGGGGCCGCGCGGTGCAGGTCGCCCGGCTTGTGCCGCACGGCAGCCGGCAGCCCCGCCACTTGAGGTCCCCAAGGGTGTGGCAGCGGCCACGCAGTGCGTTCACGGCCCGCGGGACGCG
Source organism: Pteropus vampyrus (assembly GCF_000151845.1). Lineage (NCBI taxonomy): Eukaryota > Metazoa > Chordata > Mammalia > Chiroptera > Pteropodidae > Pteropus > Pteropus vampyrus. The sequence goes on from NW_011890583.1 coordinate 3,303, forward strand.
GCTCCACACAGGCACCAGCGCGTGGGCTCGGCCCTCCGCAGCCCCGAGCCGAACAGCAGCCGGTGCTGCTCGCTGACCCTGGACACCGGCACCTCTGTCTCCAGGGGCAGAAGCTGGGCTTCCTCTTCCGGGCCCGGGGTTCGGGGCGTGCCTGCCGGCCCCCGACCGCCTGCCCGTCTGGCACACCTGGGTCCTGCAGGCTGCACTCTGGCAACGGGCAGGGAAAGGGGGCGATTCCACACTCCGTCCAATACTAGCGCACTCTAGGGCCAGCGAGGGACGGTCACGGGGACACTGCCCACAGGGCCGCCCGGGGCACCGCGCCCTGGGCCCTCTGAGCTCCACGCGGAGCAGCGGCACCACTTGGGCCCACCTCCTCCAGGAAGCCCTCCCTGG
>NW_011890583.1:4623-7571 GCF_000151845.1 Pteropus vampyrus
AGTGGGGGTTACCCAGGAACAATTACTGCTTGTTTCTGGTTATTAGAATAATATACACAATTACAGGAAAACACTTCAGTGTAGACGATTATGAGAAAACAATAAAGATCACTTGGAACCACAGCATCCAGCAGAGTTGAATGCCGTCAGCACCGGGGGCGGCGGTCTTGCAGGAGAAGGCTGGGGGGCGTGGCTTTGCGGGCACTCGTCCCGTCTGTCCCCACACCGGACGTCTGTCCCCACACCAGACGTGTGCAGAGGTTGTCCGGCATTCTTCCCCAGCTCACCCTGACGACCACGTCACCCCCCGTCACGACTGTAATCACTGCGCTATCCCCTGGCATTTCAGAATTCTCTCTCGTAGGTCACGCTGCAGCCAACCCCCATCTACATCTCTGCTCGTTTCCCCACAGCCCGAGAAGAGGCGCGGCCGACAGGGAGGCCGGCAGGGAGGCCGGGGTCCGGGAGCAGCAGGCGCACTCAGCGCCAGCAGCCCCCACATGCCTCGGGGCCGGCCTGTCCCGCTGCCTGGCGTGGCGCCCATTAACTCAGTACCAGTGAGGCTGACTTCCCCTGCAGTGTGAGCCAACCGTGTCCCCATCTCCTTGCGGACCCAGCGCACCCGGGTGAGATTTGGGGGTTTCCCTCCCATTTACGTGAGTTCTTCATGCGTCAATAAGCTTCCGGGTGGCTTCGCTTCATGTGACGGTTACACCACGAAGAGCCCACCCAAGCTCTGCAGAACTACCCAGGGTCTCGTGTACCCCGCACGGCAGGGCCTGGCGCACAGCGGTCCTGGAGAACCCGCCCTGGGCACCCCACAGAGACGCGGGTCAGGAACCAGAACCACACCCAGCGTCCCAGGAGCCGCCCCATCTCCACAGCTGCCAGCAAATCAGGACGACGCAGACCTTTCCGGCAGAAATGCCATTAAGTCAGAAGCCATTTTTAAAAGACAGCTAGAAAACAAATACATACATTTGGAAAGGATCAATAGAATTCTAAATGAATCTGGGGCCAAAGAAGAAATCACAATGGAGATAGAATGTTTGCAACTAAACATTAATAAAAATACTACAAGTATTTTTAAATGTTCAACATTTAACTAGAGCACTGATAATTTGGACATTTATAACCTTAAGTGCTTTTCTTAGAAAAGAATGAAAACGAAATGTGAATGAGGCAAATAGCCAACTTAGAAGTTAGAAAAATAAAACATCTCAACTCAAAGAAAGGGCAAAACATAAAAATATAAACAGAAATCAAAGTTTAAAACTGCCACATAACAGAAGAGATCAAGAAAGCAGAAGTCAGTTCTTTGCAGAGGCTCATGAAATTGCTGTACCTTGTCGATTATTGAAGAAGAAAATAAAAAGGTAAAATAAAGCGATATCAGGAATAAAAAGAGGCCGTGATCAGATACCGCCCACGCTGGTGGCACACGCGGCCCACTCGGCCTCGCCACCAAGCCCGCTTCAGGCGATCCAGGCACAGCCAGCGACAGAGCAGCTGCCTTCCGAGCTGTGCGGTGCACCACGATGACACCGCCCGGCATGACATCCCACGGCCCATGGCTATTCCGTACGAGTCGATTTCAGGAAACCCGAACATTTAGATGAGACAGACTCGTGTCCAGAAAAGCACAATGTAACAAAACTGACCAAAGAGGAAACAGAGCGCCTGATCGCTTAAAAGAAATTCACTGGGAATCAAAAAGCTCCCAGCAAAGAAAATGAAATCCAGATGGTTTTACAGCAAAATCCCATTCTTTCCGTAAGTCCTGTTCTCCCAAAGCCTCAACCAGAATCTAATCGCCATTTCCACTCAGCGTCGCTCAGAGGCTCCGGCCGTCTCAGGAAGAAGGAACAAGAAATGAAAGGTAAAATCACTGGAAAAGAGAGAAAAAGGTGTCATTGCCCACAAATAGTACCGTCGCATAGAGAGTAAAGCTATAGAATTTGTCAATTCTATAGACAAATTATTCCATAATAAAAAGAGTTTTCAGCAAAATGGCGAGATATAAAGTCAGTGGACAGACATCGGTTCCACTGCTCAGGGAAAACCTGGTTCCTTCCAGAAATAAACTTCAAGGGAAAGAAAAAGACGGAGGAGACTCGAGAAAGGGAGACCGAACGGCGTCTCAACAGACTGCGACGTGTGGCGCTGACGGGGACCGCGTGGCGATGCTGCCGTGTGACGGCGGGGAAGCTGGCCGCCGCGGACACACGCCGACCGCCAGGTCTACGTACGGAAAACAAACCGTCGGCTTTCGAGGAAAGTAAAAGTAAAATCACTACCGTCTTGTAACAGATTAAACGAGACAAAGAAACGCAAACCGTGACAGAAATGACTGTCAGCCCTCGCCGCCCGGTGGCTGCGGCGTGTGTGTGTCCCGCGTGTGACGCGAGCACGGCACACGCCCCAGAAACAGACCTCAGTCCCCACCTTACAAGTCAATAAATAATGTCTAAATCCTGAAAGTCACACAGCGGCAACAAGGGCGTGGGCGTCAGAAGAGACGAGAGTCCCCAGATCCACGGTCGGACGACACGGCACTGACGCGGGCCGGGATGACTTTCCCTTACTTAACCGCGTAGATCTCGTTTGCTCTCTAAACTTGACGCACGCGCAATTTTAAAACATTACAGCTTAATTTGTAAACTTCCAGTGAAATCGTCATCGAGAAAGATCGGTCCGGAAGCGGAGTCTCCTTGAGCGTGAAACAAGGTCCGGGTGGGGACGTGGCGGGCGCTCTCCTCGGATCTCAGGGAGGTGGCCCTGGAGAACCACCAGCGTCGTCCTGGGCGGCCAGGCGGAGCCCACGCAGGCAGGCACAGCGACCCGGGAGGACTCGGCCCAACCCGACACCCCGCACACCCACTGCGTGCCAGGTGCTGCGTCCACTGGGGTCCACTGTGAACGCTGGTAGGGAGTCAGCTGGAATACCT
>NW_011890583.1:11521-11983 GCF_000151845.1 Pteropus vampyrus
CTTGGGAACAATGTCCGCTCCCAAGGAAACCTCCTACCGAGCGGCTTCCGTGACCCCCCGCCAGGGCTGCCAGCCTCCTCCGGCCCTGTGCCCCCAGGCTGGCACGGGGCTCTTCCCTAGCCACCATCCCCCCAGCAGCCTGAAGGGAGCCGTCTGTCCTCACGCTGCCCAGATCCTGTTTACAGGGCACCGGAGGAAGTAAGGGTGCCAGGGAATGCCCCAGCAGCACGGCCCTGCCCTCAGGACAAAGCCCTCAGGCCCAGGAGGAGGGAGCAGCCGCCAGCAGGACGCCAGGGCCCCCAGGAGGGAGGGAGCACCCGGACACAGCTCCAGGCTGGGCTCCAACGACCTGGAGTCCAGGGCCAGCGTCAGGGCTAGGACAGGGCCGGAGGAGTACAGCCCTGCGGCGAGCTCTGGCCCCCAGCCCTACTGTCTTTCGGGGGACAAAACAGTGACACAGCC
>NW_011890583.1:13921-14657 GCF_000151845.1 Pteropus vampyrus
CGGAGTGTCACGTGAAGACAGCTGGGACCCGTCTGGGGTCACGGGGGCCTGGGATGACGAGCGTCTGCCATGGGCTGTGGGGAGGGAGCGCCAGTGCCAGGTGCTCCCGGGCCCAGCTCAAATCCCCGTTTTTAAGATGAGAAAACTGAACTCAGGAAGAAAAAGTGACAGACCCAAAGTCACAGAGACAGACAGGGTCTAGGGCAAGGCCGCCGGGGCCGCAGCTCCCTCCACCCGCCCCTCCGCAGAACTCTCTCTGCACCGCCTCCCGCAGGACCAGGTGCCGCCGAGGAAGAGGACCGCATCTGCCCCCCGCCCCCGCCCCCAGGCAGCTGCTGGACCGGAGGAGGCAGCGCGGGAGCGCCCAGTTTCACTGTGCACAGACGGTGCGGACAGAGACGTGAGCGGGCGGACGTGACCCCACCCAGGCACACTCACTCACAGTGTGTGTGCGCACGACACACACGGCCTCCGGGCTTCATGGCACCGCGCACGCCCAGCACACAGATCTCAGTCACGAGCAGCATTCTTCCCCTCAAGGAGGACGCGGGACTCCTGCGAGAGGCGGCGGACTCCAGGGCTGGCAGGCGCTGGGCTGGGGGACGGAGAAGTGGAAGATGAGCCTGGAGCACCGTGGAGCAGAGAGCGAGGAGGGACCGCTCAGAGCACGGAAGCAGCGGGAAGAGGCTTCCGCTGGCCACGTCTGGGACAGTCTGATCGGGAAAATACACAACGG
>NW_011890584.1:0-633 GCF_000151845.1 Pteropus vampyrus
GTGGGTAGATGGATGTATGGGTGGATGATAGGTGGGTGGATGGATGGATAGGTAGATGGATGATGGGTGAGTGGGTGGATAGATGGATGGGCGGATGGGTGGAGGGATAGGGTGGGTGGGTGGCATAGCCCAGATTTCTTCTGCTGCTAATAGCCCACCCAGCTCTGTCTGGGAACAGGTCCAATAAACAGGATGGGATCCTGAGCCAGGTTGGAGCTGGAAAACCAGCCAAACACCCTGAAACAAGCCTTTGTGTCAGAAGCATTGAGGAGGCTGGGAGGTGGGAGGTGGCTCCCAGCCAGGAGACAAGCGTCTCCCGATGGCCTGGCAGGAAACCCTCCCAACTCTGGAGCATGTGGAGTGTGTGCGAACCCTGGCTCCCTCCCCTCCAGGCTGACTGATGACCTTGGGCAAGTCACTCAACTTGAGTCTTGGTTTCTCTGCATATAAATGAGGATCGTAGGAGTTTCTACCTTTGGCCACATTCCTGTTGCAATAGGGTCCCCCTAGGGGGACATGGTCATCACGTAGTAAACCTGGAAGCCCCTTCTCTGGGTGAAGAAACTGACCTCAGGAAGGAAAAAGATCTCCGAGACCCCGGACAGGGTGGAAGGGGGCAGCGGCCTGAGCCTG
>NW_011890584.1:2798-4696 GCF_000151845.1 Pteropus vampyrus
CGTCACCCACGGAGCACAGCCACGACAGACATTGCACCGGGAGACTTCCTCCGGGAAGGGGAGCGATGCCCAAAGATCTCTTTGTCTTAAAACATTAACGTCCAACTTGAAATCGGGCCGGGCACGGAGGAGGGGGAGAGGCAGACGGGGTGGGGAGCCTTCACTGCGTGTCATTCATAAGCCACACACTGGGCCCTTCATCGGGCCCAAAACTCACCCTTGTGGCTACGCAAAGATTTATTGAAGCCCCAGCGTGGGCTCATTTATTTTCTTCCAAACCGATTTGAAAAGACCGTTTGCATCTGCCCTGGAGGGAAAAAAAAATGTGCTTATTTGGCAAACTTTGTTTGAAAAGTTTGTCCCCAGAGAAGTGGCTGCGTGTTTGGTCGGGGCCAGGGGCCGTGCGGGGAGGGGGCAGTTGTGACTCAGCCCTACCCTCTGATCGGCGGGACCTAGAGAGCACAGAGAGCGTGAACCCACACATCCCTTTTGCACATTGGGACCCACAAAGCCTGAGGACCCATTGGGGTACTTTCCCCTAAGATCAAGTTCTCTTTAGGGCTTTATCCAGCCCCCCAGGGGTGTCTATTCCCAGATAGCTGCAAAATGCAAATTGCAAAATGAAAAAGAAAAAACCACATGTAAAACTGAGTGGGGACAAATAGGCAATGAGAATTTCAAACGTCATCTGACTTTGAGAAAGGGGTGGGAATTCTCTCTGCCCTCTCCAGAAAAGAGAAATGTCATCCACGGATCAGTTCTGGCCTTTCTCATATCCTTAATATGCAAAGAGCTTTGATAAATCAATAAGAAAGAAAAACACGATCATAGAAAAATGGGCCCAAGATCCGACTGGGAGATTCCCAGGAGGAAAGTTCGGTCTGTAAGCTCAGGTAGCACAATGTTCAGTTTTACCAAAAATCAAAGAAATGTGACTCAAAGCCTAGACAACAATATCATTTTGCACCTACCAAACTGGCAAAGATGAAAAGGAAGGGGAACAGCGGGTTGGTGAGACGGGGGGGCCTAACGCGGACCCCGATCTGGGGAGCACTTTGCCTGCGTGCGTCCTCAGCACGGACCGAGGCCGGTCATTGGCCCAGCCACACACGCCACTTTTAGGCACAGAGACTGGGCTCGGAGGGGGCCCGGGTGCTCTGCATTCCAGGAGGCCGTGGGCTGTGCCTGTCCCGGGGGGCGCATGGCTCCCCCGGTCTGAGAGACGGTCGTGGGAGCCGCAGGGAGCAGACATGGGCTTACATTCAGGAAGCGAGTCCTGGCAGTGGGGGACCCCCGCTGCGGGTGCATGGACACAGGTGGGCCTCAGTTTCCCTCAGACGCTGATGCTGCTCCCCCATACGGCCTGGCCTGTCTGCACGCAGCACCCCACCCAGCACCCCACGTCGCCCCACCCCTAGAGCAGTGAACTCAACGTCAGTGCTGGAAGGCCCCACAGGGAACGCCCTGGTTGACGGAAGGGGACACCGAGGGCAGCAGCCCTCCCCCGGTCACCCTGGTCCCACCAGGCCTGGGCCCTGAGAACCCCAGACCCTCAGCACGCTTCCCAAACTGGTCCCCAGAGGCCACATGCGCCTAGCCGTTAACAGACGAGTCTCAGGTGATCAGCTCCAGCCACAGCGTGGCACTGCCCGGCCGTACGAATGTCGCTCATGACTCCTCTCCTCTACGTGGTTGACAATTCCTTCACCATAGGGCAGCTGGGGACACGAGGGGGACGGGTGGCGAGTGAGGGAGTGGCAGCAGGTGGGAGATGGCGCCTGTGTGGACCGCGGGATGAGGGTCTGTCCTGGGCAGGAGGTCAGGGAGGGCTTCCCAGAGGAGGGGGTGCAGGAGCCACATCTGCGAGACGAGGGGGACCCGTCTTGGGGAGACGCCTC
>NW_011890584.1:8850-10533 GCF_000151845.1 Pteropus vampyrus
TGTATACAGTAGGCACTCAATACTTGTCAAATGACAAGTGTGCTGGGTGCACCCGCCTTCATCCCCACTAGGGGACGGAGGCCTGCTCACCTCTGAACCCCCACCCAGGCCTAGCGCAGGGCCTGTGTGCAGGAGGTGCCAAAGCCACGCCTTGACCATTGAGACCGGTGAAGGGACCTCACCCAGCCAATGCCTCCGACCCCACGACAGCCTGGCAGGGCCTCGGGCAGAGTCTGAGCACAGCGTGCGCAGTCGAGGCCCCCGCCTCCCATGGCTCTGCCAGGGGGTCCAGCATGGTCCACCCAGACATGTGTCTGGAGAAGAGCATAATTTAAAAAAAAAAAGACTCTGCCATCAACAGATGAATAAAACGTGGCACTTGAATACAATGGAATACTATTGGGCCTTAAAAAGGAAAAACATTCTGACGCCTGCTACCGCATGGGTGGGCCTCAAGGTCACAAAAGGACGAATCCCGTGTGGTTCCACCTACAGGAGGTCCCGAGGGGAGTCAGATTCATAGAGACAGAAAGTCTTATGGGGGCTACCGGGGCTGGGGGTAGCTGGTTTATGGGTACAGCGTCCTTGTGGAGGACGATGAAAAGTTCAAGTGCAGATAGTGATGACGGTTACACGACATCGTGAATGTATTTGATGCCACTGAGTTGTACGAGAAATACTAGGTTATATTATATTTTAACACGGTTACAAAAAAAATTGCTGACCTCAAAGGGGCCTCAGCAGGTATGAGCTGTGTGGCCACGGGCCACTTACGTCACTTCTCTGTTTCCTGTAAGTAGCGTATGCATCACAGCAGCTCCCCCCCCACACACACACACGCAGGGCTCCCGTGGGTGCTGCCTGAGCAGGTGCCGGCTAGGTGTCCCCATGGGCAGCCTGGTCTGATGACCTTGGCAGACTATGCTGCACCAGGAAGCGTGGGGTGACCATGGGCTGAACTTGGGCTCCCAGGGCCAAGGCTCGGGACTGGACGTACCTCTTGGGCCTGTCACTCCGTGCCTCTGGGGCTCAGTTTCCTTGCCTGTCCCAGCAACGTCCTGGGGGAGGCAGGAGGTGCCAGGTGTTCTGCCTTTGATAAGAAGCTTCAAGACCAGGCGCGGCATCCTCCTCGCGGGCACAGCCCCCCCAGTTCTGAGGGAGCTCAGGGCAGGAAGCTCTCCCAGTGGGTCGTAACCTCGTCCTTATTCCTCTGACCTGCTGCCCCGCCCCTCAGACCAACAGGACAGGTAGCGTGCCTGACCCTCTGTTTTCCCAGCCCCTGGCATGCAGTTGGTGCTTAATAAATGTTTGTGGCATGAACAAATGCCTCTTTTGCCCCCAGACTCGGAAACACTCTGAGGTTCAGCTGGAGGCCCAATGCTCCAGAAAAGCTGGCCCCTTCTTTGACAGGTACATTGGACCAAGAAGGGGCATAAAGGAAATGTTTTGCGTGTCCCCAACCCCCGTGACAGGCCGAGGAAACAGCCCTCTCTCTTGCCTGGATTTCCAGAGACTCACCTGCTTGGGGCTCATGCCACCTTTCCTGTTCTCCTCAGCACAGGGAAAGGACCCTTTCAAAGAGAATGACCCCAAAATAAAGGTGGGGTGGGGGGAGGAGAGAGAGAAAGAGAAAGAAAGAAAGAAAGAGAGAGAGAGAGAGAGAGAGAGAGAGAGAGAGAGAGA
>NW_011890584.1:11335-12083 GCF_000151845.1 Pteropus vampyrus
GTCATAGGAGGCCTGGGGCGGGAGGGGCACAAACGTCTCGCAGAGCGGGACCGCCCACGGAGCGGCCCACGTGTCCAGGGCCGGCTGGTCGGTGCCGGCCCAGCCCGGACAGACCACAAGGCGGATGGACCCACCGTCCTGCCCCAGTCACGCTGCAGCCCGGCCACCCTGCCGGGCCCTTCCCGGGCCCGTGGGGAGGCCGGCCCCTCTGGCGTCCCCTCTGCTGACGGAGGGCTGAGGGGGCGCAGGTGCGGGTCATGCGCGTGCTCCCGGCTACAGTGAGGAAGCCGAGCCAGGGGTCCTTGTCATTCTGTCACCCAACGTCCAGGCTTGGGGAAATGTCCTCCTTTATGGCAATGAGGTCCCCCCCAGCCAGCCAGTCCTCACCCGACCCTCAACCCATCGGGCCCCAGATCCGGCCCCAGCCGCACCAGAGGGGGACGCATGGGAAAAAGCCCGGCAGCCCCCACTCGCACGCGGACCCCTCCGCTGCTCCGCACCATGGGCCCGTCCGCCCCCACATCGCTGTGCAGAAAGGGGGGCTCCTCCACCCCGTTCCAGGCAGCTTTCCCCGCGCGGCAACGTGGTCCCATCATTCTTCTGAGAAGAGCTGATGCCATCACACGCCCGTGCCAGCCGTAGGGCGAAAGCGTTTCCAGCGTGAACTCACTCGCGGAAGCTTTCGTCATCGCCCCCTCTTTCAGATGAGGAAGCTGCGGTTTGGGGAAACTGAGTCACTGACCCGCGG
>NW_011890584.1:13310-14006 GCF_000151845.1 Pteropus vampyrus
GACTCGGGGAGAGGACAGCCATCTGCAGGTCGGGGAGTGAGACCTCAGGAGACACCAGCCCTGCCAACATCTTGCCTTTGGGGTTCCGGCCTCGGAAGCTGGGAGGTGACCTGCTGTCATTGGAGCCCCCCAGGCTGTGGTGTCACCGCGTTCCGGCAGCTGGAGCAGACTGACCCCAAATCATTTGGTTTAACTCTTTCACCTGTTGAAAACCATTTCGGTTGCTTCCAGTTTCGAGGGCCATGACAAATAAATCTGCCGTGAATAATCGTGGAGACCAAAGTTGCCAGCACAGGACGCACACGTACGCACACGTGCTTGCACACCCACCCACGCACGCACACATGCACGCACGCTACCCCTCATCCGCTGCCTTCTGCATACGCCACAGGTTTTCACCCAGGGCAAGACTTTCGGCAGAGAAAGAACACTCCGGGCTACCACGCATCCCGCCTGTGCCCCAGGCCGAGAAAGAACCTCACATCGAAGCTCCGCTTTTCGTCCAGCGGGTCTGGTCATAAAATCCGACACCCAGGGCTATCTGAGACGAGTCAACGGCCACTGCTTTTCCGAATTACATTTTTAGAGGCCGAGTGAGGGAGCTGGGCCGGGGCCGTCGGGGCCGACCGGGGCCAGCGAAGCCAGCTCCTTGGGTCTCCCCCAGCCCCCAGCCTCTCCCGCCGCCGGGCTGGGGGA
>NW_011890585.1:0-1437 GCF_000151845.1 Pteropus vampyrus
ATGGATCGCAGGGAGAAGGCACTAGAAACGAGCCAAAATGTTCTCAGATCCATCTGGGGCTTATCTAACCTTGGGGAAGGGCCACAGGCCCACTCCGCAGCCTCCGCTGAATGGCGGGGGCCTGGTTTGGACACCGCACCTACCCCGGGCAACAAGCCACAGTTCCTCAGAGAGACTTTTCTCTCATCTTGAAATGTAAACGTACAGTTAGGGCATTCATAGCAGCTTCACTCACATTGATGTTTGAAGACCACACATTTCGAATCCATCCCGGGTCTCTCATTATTGGAATCTGAAAGGCAAAAACATGAGAAATTGATTAACGAACATGTTCCGGATTAGCCGTATTGATCGCACAATCTTGTGAATATACTAAAAACCACTGAATTGTACACTTCACTGTGGCGAACTTTATGGGATGTGAATTATACCTCAGTAAGAAAGGAAATTAAGTTAGAAGGATGTGGCGACTTTTCTTTCAATTAGCGAGAGGTCTCGGTTACTGGGGGCGCACTGTGAGGTCGTAAATTTCTCTCTGGCCTCCTTCACTCCACCTCGATCAGCTCTGTCTTTTACAGGGATCCCTCTGGCAGAGAAGTGAATTTAAAGGCTATTCCAACAGAGCAGGGCCAGGGGATGAGCGAAGGTAATTGCAGCCAAGGGAGAGAAGGGGTGGCTGCGGGTGCCTCCTGCCAGTGGAATCCGCCCTGGGCCTGGGGATTGGCTGGGATTCGTGGTGTGGGGGTGAAAAGGGAGGTTTTGAGGATGACGTTTTTGGCCTAGGTGACTAGGTAGATGATGGAGTGGAGTCCTTAACTCAACGAGGGAAACTCGAGGGATCAGCTTGGGGAGGATTATTTTAGCATCCTGGTACCACATCTGGAATAAAAAGGTTAGATTTTCCTGTAAGACAGAATCTAGGAAAGACGGAAGATATGGATTAAGCCGTTCTCCCCAAGTCTGGATCCTTGTTGGAAAAATGGGGCCAGGCGACTGGTTTCTTCATCTGTAAATTGCTTAATATGGCAATTAATTCAATCCTGGTTCCAACATAACGATGAGTGTAAGACACTTTCATTTCAGCCCCCGTGGAAGATCACAGCATGCTGCAGAAAAACATGCACGTTGAATACAGAGATTCTGGACCATCCAACTCAAATCCCTCTGGGGGCAGAAGCACAGCCACACGCCCGTCAGCATTCACTGGGCACACCCGTCACACTGATTACACACTCGCGAGACGGCCTAGGCAGGCTGGCAGTGGCTTAAATTCACAATGCTCGGATTTGGACCGGATTAAAAGTGAAGTCTTAAATCAAATACAAGGGAACAGGACCGCCCCCTCCAAGAGTTTGGTTTGACTTCAGAGATTAAATGTAAACATGAGAACGCAAAAAATGGTGAACTCGTGTATTTCGACAATAATTTTTCTCAAAA
>NW_011890585.1:7732-8079 GCF_000151845.1 Pteropus vampyrus
TCCCTTCGTGGCAGTCATTCCCGTGTCTTCTTAGACCTAAATGAAATGAATCTTGGGTACCCTGAAGACACATGGCATCCTGTAGCCACAAGACCAGAAGGGACACCGTAATAGCATCAAGACATCCATATATGTGGGGAGGGGGGGTTACAAAATAGTTCAGAAACAGCTTTAGTACAGCCACCGCCCGAACCAAACAGACAGCAACCAATCAGCAAGGGCGCATAGCCCTGGATACACCAATAAGTAATACGAGAAACTTCGCTGTCAAATAGGGGTAAGGATATATTATCATTATTAGAGTTAAATGTGGATGAATTTAAAGCACCGAGCACAGAAACCAGTAC
>NW_011890585.1:8129-9088 GCF_000151845.1 Pteropus vampyrus
ATTGTCCCTCCCCGCCCATGAGCGGGGCAGCTCAGAGCCAAGCCGGCCCCCACTGGCTGTACAAATCAAACAAAAAAACACTTATCTGCGATGGGGCAGATACATTTGGAAAGATCAGATGAAACAGAAACAAAGACCGTTTCTCCCACGTAGGTTCTCAGCACCCTCACTGCATGCATCATCACGCCGCCGACTGCCAAGAGGGGTCATAGAATGGAGCATTTCCTAAAAGCCCACAAGCCTGAGACCCGCTTTTTCGCCACACAAACGGTGGTATCCATATGTCAGGGGACTCATTCGGGAGAAACTCTGCTGCAGAAATAACGGGTGTCGTATCCGGGGTCTGTCGTCCACACATCCATCTCCACTCGGGGAAGATAAAGTCATAGTTTCAGGAAATTCACATCTGAACAGGAAGACTCATGGGGGAAGCTGAGTGCGGGCCCGGAGCGAGGGAGGGAGGGAGGGCAGAACGAACGAGCAACCGAACGGCGTGCACATTTGTACCGTCCTGAGGAGACAGGCCCGGGTAAGGGGGCCGGCCCTGCCCGCGCACTCCCCGTGCAGCTCTCACTGCAGACAGACCCCAAAGGCACACGCCGGGGTCTTTTCCTGGCGAGGCCCAGCCACCTAAGCCCAGGTTTGCCGTTCTCACGTAGCCACTTTACTTGGTGTATTAACCATAGCTTTTTCTTTTCTGTGTTCTGATGCTTTAATATTCTAGGGCCTTGCTGACCCTGGATGCTGACCCTAGACAGACGGCCCTTCCCAGGACTAGCCAAGACGAGAAATCGGTGTCGTCACCGTCCCACAAAACTCCTGCGTGTTGTGATTAAAAAGAAAAAGAAACATTTATTTACTTGTTTTTCTTAGGAATAAAAATCTCCTACTAGTGATCCAGCTGCAATCCAGCTCCGTGATCGGCTCCTTCCTCGGACTTGATGACTTTCGTGAGCCAA
>NW_011890585.1:12788-13365 GCF_000151845.1 Pteropus vampyrus
GCTCACGGTCCTGTCCAGGAAACCGGCTTGGAAAATCACCCAAAGCTGAGGAAAGCATGACAAGTCGGACCCTTGAGGGTTGGGGCAGTGACCTGGGGGGGCGGCTTGCTCTTGGCCTGGCGGGATGGGGAGGAGAGAGATAGGGAGATAGGGGTGGGGGACACAATCCTCTGCAGGTGCCCACAGCCAGCAAGGCCAACTGATTAGGTGTGAGTCAGGTTTTCAGCTACAAAGGCAGCCAACCAAGTGCCTCTCCGCTCACCTTTCCATGAACGGCGACCTTTCCCTGTCCCCAGCCAGGCCACTTTACTGCTAACGTCTGTCAAGGAAGGAGCCAGCAGTTCGTCAAAGTTCAGTGAACACAGAGCATCCTCAGCTGAGGAGACAGGCCGAATTCCTAAGCGGTGATGCGCAGACTCCTGCAGGCTGCGGGCCTTCAAACCAAAGCCAGGAGAGGCGGGAGCTAAAGCCCCGCTCCTGGTTTAGCCCAGAGTGATTGGAGGGGGCTCCTTCCTGCCCCCTGCATCAGGTCCCAGGCCACTAGGAACACAGCTCCAGCCCGGAGGGCAGACAGACC
>NW_011890585.1:14065-15356 GCF_000151845.1 Pteropus vampyrus
ATTCGGGACCTGCGGGGAGAGCCACTGGAGGCAAAGGTTGTCTGTTGCTTGAGAGAAAATGACAACACAGTCAGCACTGAACACAGTGACACTCTGACCACCACTGGCCCGCTCACGGTCCTGTCCAGGAAACCGGCTTGGAAAATCACCCAAAGCTGAGGAAGGCATGACAAGTCGGACCCCTGAGGGTTGGGGCAGTGACCTGGGGGGGCGGCTTGCTCTTGGCCTGGCGGGATGGGGAGGAGAGAGATAGGGAGATAAGGGTGGGGGACACAATCCTCTGCAGGTGCCCACAGCCAGCAAGGCCAACTGATTAGGTGTGAGTCAGGTTTTCAGCTACGAAGGCAGCCAACCAAGTGCCTCTCCGCTCACCTTTCCATGAACGGCGACCTTTCCCTGTCCCCAGCCAGGCCACTTTACTGCTAACGTCTGTCAAGGAAGGAGCCAGCAGTTTGTCAAAGTTCAGTAAACACAGAGCATCCTCAGCTGAGGAGACAGGCCGAATTACTAAGCGGTGATGCGCAGACTCCTGCAGGCTGCGGGCCTTCAAGCCAAAGCCAGGAGAGGCGGGAGCTAAAGCCCCGCTCCTGGGTTAGCCCAGAGTGATTGGAGGGGGCTCCTTCCTGCCCCCTGCATCAGGTCCCAGGCCACTAGGAACACAGCTCCAGCCCGGAGGGCAGACAGACCTCAGGGCTGCTGCAAATGGTGGGCTGGGCTATGCTTCTGAATGTGCAAGTCTTTCGGAGGCAGCCAGGAGCCTGGCCCTGGGAAGCACGCAGCATGAGTCAGCAGGGGCTCCGGTTAAGAACACGGGTTCTGACTCGATAGGTCTGGCTCGGGCCCGAGACTGCATCCCTGATGAGCTCCCAGGTGGTGCTGATGCTACTGCTGGTCTGAGGACCACATTGTGAATAGCACGGGCCTCCAGAGTCAGACTCGCTCAGACTGCTGACCAGATCATTCGGCAGAGTGCCTGGATCACATTTAGAAAATTCTAGAATCCCTAGTGTGTCCCAAACCTGGCTACACATCAGAGCTGCATTGGCAATTTGTTAACGGTGCCCAAAGCTCAGTGCCAGAAACTTGATTCCATAAGAATAGCATCTGGGACTCCATAGTCTTAAAAAAAAAAAAAAATTGCCCAAGGGTGCCGGCGGGTGCGCAGCCCTTCCCAAAGACCACTGTCCCGCCTGACCTTTGGGACCCCAGGACTAGCCCTCTGCCTTTTCTGTTCCTGACTCTCTAGCTCCACCTACCGTATCCATCTCGGCTGTCACAATACCTGGACACA
>NW_011890586.1:0-815 GCF_000151845.1 Pteropus vampyrus
AGGGCATGCAGACCCAAGCTGCCCCGTGGTTGGTGGCCCTGGCCTGACCACGTCTCCCCTTTGACTGTGAAGCCGCAGGCCACCCCCACGAGGGCTGAGGCACTGAGGCAAATGCCAGAGCTCACAGGCTCAGCCGAGGCCACTGTGCTTCCTGCTGAGTCCTAGGCCCGCCCGCACGGGGGTGAGAGGGCCTGGGCCACTCGGGCCACCCCACGCCTTGCACTGTCCCCCACCTGGCTCCAGCCCCTTTGGGCAGAGGACAGACTCTCAGGCCTGTCCAGCTGCCAGAGCCCCGTTGGCAGATGATAAAGCCTGGGGCCGGTGTGGTGACCTTCCACCAGCCTGAGACAGCAGCTCGAGGGCTTCCTGATGCCTCCGGTGGAGAGCAGGTCACGGGTCAGCTTTCAGCACTGCACATGTGTTACAGCATCCACGGCACGGAGGAGGTGGGGCCCCACGGGGCTGCTCCCCAAGCCGTCTTGTTCCTTCGGAGCCAGGCCCTGATGTAGCTCTGCTCTGCAAGGAACCAGGGCCCGCCGGGCCCCGCAGACCTCTGATTTGCATTTCCCAGGCCGCAGGCACTGCTGGGCGGGGAGCAGAGCCCGGCTTCCCCACTCTTTGCTGCCGGCGCCCCACACCTGGGCCTCCAGGTTAACCACGGCCTTGCACTGTGCCCGGAAATCCTGGCCATGAGCTTGCTTCCCGGATGGCCCCCCAAACGCCCACAGAGGCCTGGGAGCCCTGGGCTGTGCTGGAGCCTCCCACCCCCCCACCGGAGCACCGTCCCTAAACAAGAACCCCCCACCCCGCACGGA
>NW_011890586.1:865-3448 GCF_000151845.1 Pteropus vampyrus
CACACTGGCCCTGCGCACAGGGCCTGTCACATCTGCAAGGGTGTGGGAGACGTGTGGCCCTCCCTCCCACACTGGCCCTGCGCACAGGGCCTGTCCCCCGCAGGCTGCATGGGCCACACGCTGTCTCGGTCTCTGCACACGCAGACACCACGGAGCCCAGCGTCTCTAACCCACATGTGGATGCATCACTCACTGCTGCAAAACTCGACTGAGCAAAACACCTGCGAGGGTCCTGGCTCACGTGAGCTGGGGACCCAGCTGCAGGCGGGGCAGGCGGGCTGGATGGGCACCAGGGGTCCCCTAGAGGGGGCCATCCACGCCAGGCCGTGGGGACTCAGGGGACAGTCCAGGCTGGCCAGCACCCAGGACGGTGACAGCAGGTCCAAGGCCCCTGTTGAAAGTGAAGTGTCTGGAAAGCGGTGTTGGAAGGCACGGCCTCCCAGCACGGTGCTCGCTTGGCAACGACCAGGCTTTGCTTTTCTAGGAAAAGTACAGAAACACAGGGCCAAGGCTCTCCGGACACAGGCTGAGGCGGCCAGTGACGCGATGCTCGGCAGAGGCCTGGCACCTGCACACCCACCCTGCTTTGTCCTCACGTCGGGGCCAAGAACTCGGCAGCATCTGCCAAGGAGCACCACCGGTCCCATCCGACTCGCTGTCACTGTCGCTGGGTGAAGCTGGGAGGTGGAGGGAGGCCAGTGGGGGGCAGGGCTGCTCCCTGCCAGCGCTTAGGCCGGGCACCTGCTGAGCCCACCGCCACCGCCGGCCCGGCTGGGCGCTCCAGCAAAGTCCCCGAGGCTCGCGCGCGCCTGCTCATCCAATGTAATTAAACTCTCAAGATGCTCGCATCCCTTGCTGCCTGTGCAGTATCTGGACACTGATGCCTGCGTCTGCCGCCATCACAGGCCTCACGCAGCTGGCGAAACAGACGAGCGGGGCCTGCGCTGGCTGGGGCCACACCCCACCTCCGTCCGGGGAAGGGCGTAGTCTGCACGGTTCGCTTCCCATTCACGCGACCCTGTGCTCACCTTATCTCCAGCCTCCTGTGAGTACCTGGAAAAAATGCTCATCAACTCGTTTTACTAACTACAAATTTATAATAAGTTGACTTTGAACTGAACCGAGGTTATTTTTTTCCAGTTTTCTATTGGAAAAGGCTCTTACAGGGCAAATAGACAAGTAGGAGAAGGAAAATCCGATCTACTGAAGAGAATAAGTTATTTAGAAACAGCTGTAATTTACGCGGAAATGACGAACGTCCCCGTTTTGAGTCACCTGCTCGCTGCCCTGCCGCCAGGCAGTCGAAACGGCATTACAGAGCATCCCACCCTCGGCCTCCCCGTCACGATCAGCCCCGTGAGCTCAGTCATGAGGGCCACGTCCCGGACTGAAGACTCACCACTGTGAGGTCTGACAGGACGGAGGGAACCGAGGACCAGATGGCCAGAACCACCCGACTGGGGCCCAGGAGGTGACGGAGCTTCTGTCAGGGCGGCGAACGCCGTGTCCCACGGGGTGTCCGCCTGGTGTCTCGGCCTGCCTTGGGGAACGCGTGCAGTGAGGAAGGGACTGTGCCTGCCGTTGAGGCCCTGGCACCGTCACGAGAGTGACTGACCCCAGCCACCTAGAGACATGGACGAGCAAGACAGTGACAGGTGTCAACGGCCCTGTGAATAGATGGGGGCGTGCGCCTCAGGAGAGAATGGCTCCAAATTACGAGTTGGATTCTGAGTCGCAGGCAGTGGCACAAAATTTGCAGCCACTATCCTTCCCTCAGTCCATCCGCTCTGCCCGCTCGTCCTGCGGAAGCGACGTGCCCGCTCGCGACTCAGCCACCGCCTGTGCGGGCTGAGCCCACCTCGCCCTGCCGTGCGGACGGGGCGTCCTGGGGACCACCGGCAGGGCTGGGTGGTGTTTGGTTTTAGTTGTGCCCAGCACCATGCCGCCGGTCCGGCCGTCAGTTCCGCAAACTGTCTGCACGTGAGGTGGGCTCCTCCCCGGCCCCCGACCCTAGGCAAAGGACTGTTAGGGAAGGGCTCAGGCTGGAGCCCCGGCTCCTCCCGACCCCCCACAGCTCTCACGGCAAAGCTCTCACTCCAGCAAGAAGCCGAAGTGCACCCCACGCAGCGGAAACTTGTCACTGGCTTTCGATGCTATTGCCACATGTCCTCAGTGAACTCGACAGGAGAAATGTATAACTAATTACGCGGGCCCCGATTTAATCACGTGAGCTCAAAGGAAGGAAATCGGATCGCAGAGCCCAGAACCAGCCTCGGGGAGAGGGGCGCCGGCCTCGGGGAGCACCGCCCCGCCAGGCCCTCCGAGAAGGCGGCTGTTCTGCCGTCTGGGCTCTGCCTGTCTGCAGGCGACACTGGCCGCCCATGGCATCTCTGAGCTGGCGCCGGAGCCGTCCCATCCACCCCTCCGCACTGTCTGAAGGCTCCCCGCCCAGGTCACACCGCAGCATCCCGCAACGGCCACTCCCGGACTGGCCTTGGCCCCTGCTGGCCACTGAGAGGCTTGACCTCAACGACCGTCACACCACCACCTAATTTCACTCCAGACGCGTGTTCTCAGACAGTC
>NW_011890586.1:11403-12412 GCF_000151845.1 Pteropus vampyrus
GCAAAGCTCTCACTCCAGCAAGAAGCCGAAGTGCACCCCACGCAGCGGAAACTTGTCACTGGCTTTCGATGCTATTGCCACATGTCCTCAGTGAATTCGACAGGTGAAATCTATAACTAATTACGCGGGCCCCGATTTAATCACGTGAGCTCAAAGGAAGGAAATCGGATCACAGAGCCCAGAACCGGCCTCGGGGAGAGGGGCGCCGGCCTCGGGGAGCACCGCCCCACCAGGCCCTCCGAGAAGGCGGCTGTTCTGCCGTCTGGGCTCTGCCTGTCTGCAGGCGACACTGGCCGCCCATGGCATCTCCAAGCTGGCGCCGGAGCCGTCCCATCCACCCCTCCGCACTGTCTGAAGGCTCCCCGCCCAGGTCACACCGCAGCATCCCGCAACGGCCACTCCCGGGCTGGCCTTGGCCCCTGCTGGCCACTGAGAGGCTTGACCTCAACGACCGTCACACCACCACCTAATTTCACTCCAGACGCGTGTTCTCAGACAGTCGGCACTGCCTCCAGGATGTTCCGCAGCACTGGGTGCTCTGGTCACAGCGGCATGCTCACCCAGTGCCTGTGGCAAGCTGCGCTGGCCGCCGCATGCGTGTCAGCCTGGGCCGTGGGCAGTGAAGGCCACAGGCCCACTGGAGACACCCCAGAGGCAGTGGGGAGCGGGGCTCTCCCCTCTGACGGGGCCTGGGAGGTTGGGGTCAGCCCTGCCTTGCCGACCGAGGGCCCCCCCTCCCCCACTGAACTTGCATCCCTGTCCGGCGACCCGGTGACAGCACATTCCAGCTCTGATCCCTCCTTGCTCCCCAAGCACCTGGCATCGAAAGCCCAACTCGTCCTGAGGGGGGCCCCGCCCTGGCAGTTTGGTGGGGCGGGGGGGGTCTCTGTGTCATTACTGCTGTGACTTCTACCGGGAACTCGGGCACAGCAAGGCCTGCCCCAGGCAAGTTATTTTGGTTTAGAATGTACATTTTGGGGCCAAAGGATTCAGGACTTTCTGTGTTTAA
>NW_011890586.1:12462-13055 GCF_000151845.1 Pteropus vampyrus
GGCCCCTGCTGGCCACTGAGAGGCTTGACCTCAACGACCGTCACACCACCACCTAATTTCACTCCAGACGCGTGTTCTCAGACAGTCGGCACTGCTTCCAGGCTGTTCCGCAGCACTGGGTGCTCTGGTCACAGCGGCATGCTCACCCAGTGCCTGTGGCGAGCTGCGCTGGCCGCCGCATGCGTGTCAGCCCGGGCCGTGGGCAGTGAAGGCCACAGGCCCACTGGAGACACCCCAGAGGCAGTGGGGAGCGGGGCTCTCCCCTCTGACGGGGCCCGGGAGGTTGGGGTCAGCCCTGCCTTGCCGACCGAGGGCCCCCCTCCCCCACTGAGCTCGCATCCCTGCCCGGCGACCCGGTGACAGCACACTCCAGCTCTGACCCCTCCTTGCTCCCCAAGCACCTGGCATCGAAAGCCCAACTCGTCCTGAGGGGGGCCCCGCCCTGGCAGTTTGGTGGGGCGGGGGGGTCTCTGTGTCGTTACTGCTGTGACTTCTACTGGGAACTCGGGCACAGCAAGGCCTGCCCCAGGCAAGTTATTTTGGTTTAGAATGTACATTTTGGGGCCAAAGGATTCAGGACTTTCTGTGTTTAA
>NW_011890586.1:14833-15145 GCF_000151845.1 Pteropus vampyrus
ACGCTCTGTGTACAGACACTTCCCCGGGAATGACATTTCTGCCCACACTGCCCGTGCCCACATTCTCACAGGACAGAGGGGGCGGGAAGTCCACCATTTGCTCCGAAAGGAGCCCCAGCTCCTGGACAAAGCCAGCACTGGGTACCAGAGCCACGTGGCTGGCCTGGCTCTCATCTTTGGAAGAATGTGGAGGTCACATCCCTCTGTCAAGGGTGATGAGGCTTGAGCACACAACTCTCTAGACTTTTGTGACAATGAATGTGTCAGCCTCCTGTTGACCAAGCTTGGAGGGCCTGACTGGCAGAGATCCAG
>NW_011890587.1:0-2333 GCF_000151845.1 Pteropus vampyrus
AGTTTTACGGGTTGCAAAAGGAACTCTGTGATGAACCCACCTACAAAATCTGATAACGTAAAAGAGTCCTTTGTCGTATTGTTAGACACTTAGTGATCTTAATTGTTAACTGGTATCTAAACAATACACTGTTTCAGATTCCATAAGAGAAAATAATTACGTGTGTCTTATCTCAAAGAATCAATGTGCGAAGTGTTAGATAATTGGCTTTTTGTACCACTTCTTAAATTCTGGCTATCTTGCTAAATAACTCGAATCTCCTGGGCTTTGGGAAATGGGTGCTTTGCATCGTTGAGGCTACATTTTTCTCTCCGTGGCTCTTCTTTCCTCCTCTAGTTAGAGTTGGTCCGTGTCCCCGATGAGATATTTAGCCCCGGCCTCGACACTATATGTGTCCTCAGTGGTTGCTTGTCACTCACAGTCTCGCCCCGCTGCATGAGTCAGCCCAGCAACGGGGCTCAGCCGGACACATGTCCTCACGCCCCTGGGGAAACCCAGGGTAGTAGATGCCGTGGTTGCTTCGTCATACCGCGTTATCACAAGCGTGTGGCGCGGTCACTTTGCTTCAGCATATTTTCTTCATTCATACTTCTCCCAGTCTTTTGATTTTCTTGTTGACTTTGGGCAAATCTAGTAATATCTCAACTAGGGCAACTTACTCTGAGTCAATTCGTTATTTTAGTACCTGTAAGAAGTTAACAGAAATCAAAGCGGAAGGCGTCACTCACTGGCTCGTGGCAGGATTTGATGGGCCAAGGATGACACTCTTCTGGAATCTCAGTGAGTCCGAGTGTGCCTGTCACCTTGCTGCTTCTGCAGACGTGCCCTTCAGCGTCGGGCGTAATTGGGGACAGCAGCCAGCAGCCACCGAGTGTCAGGATGAATTGTGCGCTGCCATGTGAGCACTGACTATGGAATTGGTTGGCTACCTTTCTGACTGGCTAACTTTTGGGGAGCGCAGTTTTGTAAGAAGAGCAATATAACGTTTGAAACCGGTACAGTGATCATTCATGCACGTGTCGTTCAAATGTGCCATCAACGGCGAGTTTGCATGGACTCCGTGGGCGGGCTGTCCCTAGTCTGGCGCAGTGCGGGCCTTTCCGACGTCCTTGAAAAGTCGACCTCGTGACTCCTTGAAACCATGTTCTTCATGAACCGTGCCTGTTGGCCTTTGCTGTGGTAAGACCCACTTGGTAGATTAAAACAACTATTTAGCTTATGATTCGGTGGGTCGAAAACTTGTGCCAAGCTGTGCTCGGTTGTTTCCGAGGGTCAGCTGGGTTCACTGGCGCACCTGCAGCTTTGACTCGGTCAGGGCAGCGGGTCTGGGAAAGCGTCGGCTGCAGTGGCTCGTCTCCTTCTGGGGTCTTCTCACCTTCCAGCGGGTGAGTCTGGCCTTGTCCACGCGGTGCCCGGACAGGGTTCCAGGAGAGCGCGTGGAGTCACGCGAGACGCCTGGAGGCTCAGGCGTGGAACTGCTGTGCTGGCGTTTCTTGCCATCTCCTCCCGTCCCCTGCGTGAAGGGGGTTGGGCAGGGTCACTGTGTCCATGAACAGTCGTGCCCCGCCCCCCATGCAAACAGCAGACTCCCCAGGAGATCGATCCAAGAGGAGCCTTTCAGAGGAAACGTGACTGGAGGTTTCTTGGCGTTGTGCATATTGCAGGAACAATGGGAGTAGAGAAGAGAGACAAATGTTCATAGTTTACTGTAGAAGATCAGTAATATTGACAGACTAAAATGTATGTATATATAATGAAGACATATCTATATAAACACATAGCTTAAAGATCCAGAGGTAAATATCAAAAGACTTACTAAATGATTTCCTTGGAGGTAAGGGAACTAAAGACGGGGGGAAAACTGCCCTTTTTCCTGACAAATTCGAGGACTCTTTGCCAGGTGTATGCCTGACATTAACGAAAACGAGCTTTTAGAAATGTAGAAACGTCAGAAGGACAAAGTGCCTAATCTTTCAAATATAAGAGTATATTCGAATAGGACCGGGGAAGACAAATAGATCGCAAAACTTCCCTACCCATTCCCACGACTCGTTCTGAGTAGACAAGACCAATCTAAAAAGAAGTAGGGGTGTGATGTCTCACGTACGACTTCTCTTTCTTACAGCTAAACGGGGGGAGGACAGGGAGAGAAGAGAAGAGATAAACAGACTCATTTAGTTCTGGATTTTGGCAGCAGAAAATTCTGGTTAAAATTGGCCCAACTCTGGTCCGATGCCTCAGGCTGATCAAATCAAACTAGGATGTTTGGCAAGGTTCCTTGCGGCCAGCTAGGTCACTGACTGAGGATTTTATCACTTCTCAGGAGGGACATC
>NW_011890587.1:3808-4995 GCF_000151845.1 Pteropus vampyrus
CTCGCTCTGAGTCTCGCTGGGAGAGCAGAGCTCCAGGAGGAGCAGGAAGACTTAACCAGCCCCTCTGTCCTCCACGCCAACCTCCCTTCTTCCCGCGCACCTCCTTTCTCCTCAAACCTCGGGAGGCAGCTGCCCAGAGGAAGGACGTGCGGGTGACCACGGGTCGCTCTTTGTTTGGAGGAGGTGAGAAGCCACTCTGAGCCAGACGCGGCCTCGGCCTCGGAGCAGCCGGCGGGCGTGTTTTACATGCGTCGCCTTCAAGAGGACCATTGGACATAAATGCCCTGAGACGTCTGGGGTTCGGTGACAAGCCCGCTTGCCCCTCCGTGTCCCAGAGAACGTTCTGGGCAGGGCAGCATCCGGGGCAGTTCCTGCTCAGTCAGGGACCTCTTCGTGGTGAAGTCAACATCGGCTCCTGAGGACCCGTCCGTCCTGCAGATGCCTGAGAGAGGTGGCCTTCTGCCTCCTGTGACCCGGGTGCCCAAGAGGAAGAAAAGGCTCGGAGCGGGAAGGAGGGCGGATGCTCCAGTTCACCGTGCTGTGCTCATAAATGAAATCGAGACAGTTCTTTAGATCGAATAATCAGGAAACTGGGTTACTTCGATGAGACCGTCTCGTGTTTTGCGGATTTTCCCCTGGCTTTCGTGTCGGTGCTGTTTAGATGAGTTTAATTTCGATGGAGAAGGTCATGGGGCGGGAGACGGCTCCTGCGGGGGCCCCCGCATCTGTCTTGTCCTGGGCCCTCCTGGCACGGCCCTCATCACGGTCCTTCCTCAGCAACCCTCATTACAAAGGAAAAAAATGGATCAAACGACAAAACTATGCCGTTAAGTATAGGCGCTGATGGGAAATGTAGACACGTGTGCATCTTTAAAAATTAATTCTTAATGTTGTGTTGTTACCAGAGACATGTGTTTGTTGCAGAAGAATTAGAACATCCCAACCAACAAACAAACCGCCCACCCCCCCAGCATCTGTTAAGCCCCTGCTGACTTTCTCTCCTCCTCCCCCGGCAAAAAAAGTGGGGTTTTATCACGTTCTATTGTTTTGTAACCTGCTTTTATTTTAACTAAAAAATACACTTTTCTATGTTTTCTAGGTTTTTATTGAATATTATTTTGAAGGTGGCATAATATTCCATAATATGGATGTACTATAACTCAATTATTGCCTAAATATGGACGTCT
>NW_011890587.1:5045-5368 GCF_000151845.1 Pteropus vampyrus
CGTTTGAAGAATTAAAATTTATGGACAGTGCGGACGGAAAGCTTTTGAGTCGAGCCAGGCACCTGCTATCGCGTTAAGCTCTCACCCCACCTCCAAGAGGGAACATCCGTCTTGAAAAGCTTTTGGAAGAAGTATGTTTCATGCGGACATTCTTTTCCCAATTTGTATCTCTTTCCCCCACGTTTTCACATCACATCTTTTGGCCGTTGTGCCCTGAATAGCATTAGGATTTTTCTTTGGCTGATCTAAGGGTGGAAGAATTGGACCCATTATATCTGGTCATTTATCAAACAGTTCCTCTGTCACAAAGGGCGTTTTCTTCT
>NW_011890587.1:6599-10067 GCF_000151845.1 Pteropus vampyrus
AGGACGCCGCTTAGGGTCAGAAATGGTTTAAAAAGTCCTTCTCACGCGGAAGAAACCTCAGGTCTGGCCCGTGTTTGCTCTCTGTCTTCTCGGCTTTCCTATGAGTCCGCGCCGCCGTTTCTTTGTGTGACAGCAGCTGTGACGGGCCCATTGCGGTTTATTTTAAGACCGGAAAAGAACCGCAGTAAAGGCCCTGCGCTGCCGTTGCGTGTCATCCACTCGCAAAATCCGGGCGCGGGCCGATGTGTCCACAGACGGAGATGGCTCAGGGTGGGGGTCCGGAGCGGGACTGGGGTGCTCTGCCCCGCTGCACGAGGCAGCCTGGGGCCTTCCCGTCAGTCCTGGTGCAGGTGCTCCCACGACAATGCCCACCTGGCCTCTCGTACCCCCTTTCCCCCCACGCCTGTCCCCCCGGCCTCAGTTTGCAGCTTTTTCCTTCTGGGTCTGAAGAATTACAGTTGCCTCCTAATTCATCTTCCTTGGCATCCGTGCCTCTGAGCCATCTCTCCGCATGCGACAGCCGGAAAAGCCCCAAAAGGCCAAGTCAGCCTTCCTGCCCCCCGCCTAAAGCCCTCGGCCATTCCTCTTCCCCTTGGGATAAGTTCTAAGTCCCTTACTTATCGGTGGCCGTGTTTCTTAGTTAACCACTAGCTGCCTTTCCAGCCTCAGCTCCCAACTCTCTCTCCGGGTCACTCGCTGCCACCAGAGGGGACGCGTTCACAAGCCAATGTCAGGTCTCCAAGCCCTAGAGCGATGCCGTGCCTGCCGAGAAGTCCTGGTTGGGATACCTCCCGTGGGAACGCTTCCTGCTCGAGTTCTCCTCACTTGTCTCATTCATAGATTTTTAGGATCAATGGGGGCTGTAGCTAGTTTTTGTTCGATCTTCCAGCCTTATAGATGAGAGACTACCCCAAGCCACCGATAATGGAGACAGCGGCCAGTTAATGACTATTTTTCTATACGCCTGGCAGTGTTAAAAACATCTCGCTGAGTTATCTCCACACCCTGCTCCGTGACAGGGAGCTTGAGGCACAGAGAGCTTAGGTGACTCGTTAGGTGACTTGTTAGGTGACGGACAGTCTACACTGGAGCTGAGGCTCACAGCCGAGGCCTGAGGCCAGGGGCCTCAGTCACTAATCCCCACCTGTGACCTGGTCACGTGCTTGCGGGTGCATCTTACTGATGCAGCCTTGTCTATAAGCTTCTGGGTGGTAGGGCCCTTACATTATGAGCCTTTGGGCTCCAAAGTTTGGGTTTGAGTCAACATGTTAGCATTCCCTCCGTAACTCAGAGTCTGGGGGAGCTGAGCTGCGTGATAGTTCTAGAAGCTCCCAGCCATTCTCTCCTCTGCTCCTTTACAACTAACTCTTTTCCCTCACGGACATAGTTGAAGTCCCATCACTTGTCTCTGCCTATACCCGCTCCCCCTCCCTGCCAACATCCTTCTTACTTATCAGGCACCGCGCTCTGCCGGAATTTTGCTTCCGTTTGTGCGAATGTCAAACCTTGTCCCTTTGTAAGCACCGGAGTTCGTCGCCCTGATACGGCCGTGCCCCTGCTTTGGCCATCACCCCGCCTGTATTTCCTAATATTACAATAGATTCCCTTTCTCTTTCCAACCCCATCGCTAATCATTCCCTTTTGAATAAATACATGGGTTTGATCTTCACCATAAAACCGTGGGATTGCTGGAGCCAGGTGGAAACCGTCTCTTCCCTCCAGGACTGCGTGGTCTGGAGGGGCCGGGAGACCCTGGCATCCTCTCAGGCTGCTCAGAGCCAGCACTGGGCGAAGCGTGGGCACGCATGGCACCACATCGTCCTCGTCACTCTGTGAGATGGGTATTTTTACCTTCACTTAATAAATAAGGAAGTTCATGCTGTAAAAATTCGTGGCCACCCTGGGTCACAGCGTAGCTTCGAGGCGGGACCAGGATTTCGGTCCCTTCCGGGTTCTCCATCCATTTGTCCCCCACACCAGGCTTTGAGGCTCATCCCACGAAGGCGGGAACGGCATAACCCGCCGCGGGGCTGGACTGCGAGCTGTCGCCCCGCAATGTGGTGGAGTTTACGGAACTGCGGGCCAGTGTAGGGGGTTAGTGACACTCACAGCGAAACGGCCCCGAGCTTCCAGGTGATGGGAAAAGAAAGCAGGGTCACTGGGACGTAGGACGCGGTCCACGGGAACGAGTCATGTCCAATTCGTCCCATTCGCCTGTGACGGGTGGTGTGACCAGAAATACAGGCCAGTCTGAGAAATGACAGAAACCTCGCGCCGCTAGAACTGTTCAGGGAAGTTGACCGATTCCTCTGATAACCTTGGAGACACACAAAGAAGTGGAGATTGGTGAGGGTGCTTCTAGAAGTTTCCGTAAGTATCCCCTACATGATGTTGATTAACGGATTGAAAAGATATCGATGAGTAGATTGAAAGATTGGAGGCAGGGGTGTTCTCAGCCGTTTGCTGTTCAACTTTTTAATTCATATCCTGGAGGAGGTACTGGAAAGTGTGCATAGCTCACTCCGCGAGCGTGTAGGAATTGGCACTATGGATCCTCCTTTCTTGAAAGTCTCTCCTTTTTGGGGTCTCCTCATTGTTTTGGTCATTTCCTTTTTCAGTTTCTTTTATGGATTGCTTACCTTTTTCCTGTTCTTCACAGAGATAACCCAATGCCTCAGGTTTCCGTCCTGGGCCAGCCTCGCCTCTTCCTGGGGGTGACGCCATCCACTCCCGTGGCTTCGGTTTGCGTCTTTCAAAAGGACAAAGCCTGACTTTCCGACCCAGATGGTGGATTCTCCGCTTCGCTGTCCCACACGTCCTTCATGCCAGTCAAGCCCACACTCAACTCTCTTCCTTCCTCCACCCACCTGATCTTCCAGGGGTCCACGAATACACATCTTCCGGCCATGTGTCCTCGTCACGAATCCCGTCCTGACCTCTGATCTCGCGCTCTTTTTTGGTCACCCTGACTTACTAAGCCTGCAGTTTCTGACTCGTAAACACTTCTCCAATGTGCCCGCCCTTCTGCTCTTCCTCTCAGCCTCCTGCCTCGGTGAGATTATGGAACGTTTCCTAATTTATGACCCAATATTTGAAAACGCCAACACAGCCGGGGCACTGGGCAGCTCAGTCGTTTCTGTATCTTGTCAGCCAGTTTCCCACGGAACTTCAACCCGCGGGCTCCACAAATGTCCATTTTTCAGTCCCATCCCTCAGAACGCCGGTGTCCCTGGACACAACGCTCAGAAACAATGCATTTTTTTCCCGCAACCGAATAGGGCGTACTTTCTCTCATTTTGCGGGGGCGTCGCCCATGGGGGTCCCTCTGTCTTACTCACTATCACTCATAGAGAGATTTTTAGATGACTAAAAATGGCGTATCTAAACATCGATGGAAAAATTGCACTTTAGACTCAAACGCTCAAGGGATGGGCTGATGTTTGGCGACATTCGTTGTATCTTATTAAC
>NW_011890588.1:0-318 GCF_000151845.1 Pteropus vampyrus
GCTGGCACCGTCGCGTCCCGCTGCAGCCTCCAGAGCCGCCGGGAGCTTCGTCCCGTCGGCTGGAAGGCGGCGGCCTGGGCGGAAGTGGCCGTCTTGGTCCCGGGGGGCTGGGCCGTGGCCGCACCGTGCCCCGGAGGGAGCGGAAGTAGGTCCGGCCGCTGCGAGCTGCTCCTTCCCACGCTGCTGCTCTCCGGTCCCGTCACGCTTCCCGTCACTGCGAGGCGTCGCCTGCTTCCTGGCTGCCGATGTCTGTGTCTGTCACCTTGGAGCTTGGGGGACATGTGGTACTTGTCGGTTCTCCTGGGTCAGTCCCCGAAC
>NW_011890588.1:368-1083 GCF_000151845.1 Pteropus vampyrus
CTGTTCACGTGTCCCCATCTACTGCTCACTGTTCCGTTTCTCACGATTAACAAGCCAGACGCAAGGTCTGATGCCACTTGCCACTTCGTGCTGCACTGTGGCGAGGTAGCTGTGGGAACGTTTTGGACATTGAATTAGCTGAGGTTTTTTATAGTTTCGATTACGTGTAGTTTTATCCTGTGCACGTAAAGTCGGCACCAAGCGGAGTGGCCGTGACCGCCGCCGTAGGGCCAGTGGCCTCTGTGCTTGAACTCTGGCGCCCTCGTGTCGGACAGAGTGGTGGCCTCGAGGTGAGCGGACGCAGAGCCCGTGCGCTCGGCTATGGCGTGGGGGCGCGGCACCCGCCTCGCTGCCGGGGGGCCCTCCGCCGGACCCCGTGCTGGACGGTCAGCCCAGAAGGGGGGGGGGTGTCAGATTTCCCCAGGGAACTCGGCGCTTCCCGTGCCCGTGACGTGAGCATAGTGAGGACGTTTGTCAGCGGTTTTAGGGTGAAGGTTGTATGATGACAGCTTTGGGTATTTTGTTTGTAAACTCACAGATGGTTGAAACAGTGGAGATTCAGCACGGCCAGGTCGATACTGTAAATGCAGTTACTTTCTCAAGCGATAGAATTCCGAAACGCGTACCACGAACGCCAGGGCTGTCGCCCGTTCGCGGCGAGCAGTTAAACCGCGTTTTCCACCGGCGTGTTCTGGGAACCCAGTGACTTTGGCGA
>NW_011890588.1:4816-7693 GCF_000151845.1 Pteropus vampyrus
CGCCGGGGACGCGGACGCTGCGTGCTGCAGGCGTGGCCGTCAGCTTAGCTGTGACAAGAGCAGACCTTCTAAACCCAAACAGCCGCCCCCAAAAGTTTCCGCGTGCCGGGGTCAGGCCAGAGCTCGGGCGAGGGCGGTGCTCAGCGGGCGTGAACGCCAAGCCTTGCCTGGGGGGAGGGGCGCAGTAAAACCGCCCGTAAAGTAACACGTGGCGTCCCTCAACGTCACCGTAAGTCGAGCTGGGACCACGTCCCCGGCGGGTGGGCGCATAATATGACGTGGGGGCAGTTCCCACTGTGCTGCGAGCCGCCTACGGGCCATGCACCTGCGACGCTGCCCGGGTGGCTTCTCCCGCCTGAGCACCCCATGGGCCACCCCGGCCGTGCAGCTGCCTCAGGGGTCCCTCAAGTCACGGTGCCTGTTGTCATCTACGATCCGGGGAGGCGGGGCCAGGGGGACGCTGAGACACGAGTGCCCGCCTCTGACCCCCTGCCTCGTCCCCTTCCCTCTGCGGGCCTGGCCGCAGGACAGGAACCAGGTGCCAGTCACGTGTGCCAAAATTTACATGCCTCACGGGGCACGTGAATCGCGGGGTTTATTGTTTCGTAGTGTTAGACACACCTGTCCTTGCTAGTTCTTCATCGGCTTCAAGTGAGACTAAGATACGGTCGACCCTCGAGACTAACCCGGGACGAGGACCCACGACAGAGACAGCTAGGAACAGTGCTGTTCGTTTTAGAACATCTTAGAATGAATTTGTCTGAAACTGAGAATTCACGAAACTGTAAACCAGTGGGAAAGTTGCAGAGTTTCTGTGCCTTTTCTCTTTGTGACTGGGTTTTAAATAGACCAAACATATACATAGGGTGTTGAAGAAAGATTCTGCGTTATTTAAGCAACGCAGGCAGTTTTTCAGCAGAGACGGAAAAGGACGTCCACTGCCTCGCGGACTTACCTGCGGCGATCACGCTTGCTTTCTGGTGCCCTGTGTGTGTTTTGTCTGTGTGGTTTTGAGCTGCGTGAAGAATTAACATTCTTAGTGAACAATCGGCAGGCAGCCCTTAAATCTCACGCTTTTAGCGGAGTGGCAGGTGTCCCACGAGGACGTGAGGGGTGTTTGATCTAAAGCACACCGAGGTCCGTCCGTCCGTCCGTCCGTCCATCTGCATCATTACAGCAGGATGACAGGTCCCCAAACTACACATCACAGGTGTGGCGTCTCGGGCTGGGATATTTGTCCCTTGTTTCTTCCAGCGAAAGCTATGACTGGCCTTTCAGAAGCCATGAAGTTACTCCCTGTGAGATTCAGCCCCGAGTTTAAAACTCGCCCTTTCCACGTCCGCCGCCTCAGAGTCCCCACCGCAGCGGGGCTGAGAGCCGCGAGTTCAGGCGCCTTCCGTGTGCTTTATTGTGTGTTTAACATCGCCACCTAGGATTCTAAGGAAACAAACGGCATGATTAACTGAGCTTCTTACTTACGATAGTGGATTCTTTTTTTAGTGAGTTCTACTTAGTTACGTCAAAACTGAATGTCATGAGTTGGCCTTTTGTAACTCAGGATTCGCTGGCTGAGGTCGAACTCGAGCGTCAGCGTCTCGCTCCAGACACCCAGCGGGGTGCTGTGCCGCGCTAGAGGCCGACGGGCCGCCCAGGCTCAGCTGCCCCCGCCCTCCCTGTGAGTGACCCGGTGCGGAGGTGAGCAGGTGGCCATCGGAACCGGTCTGGGAAGCGAGCATGGCAGTTGGCCTTGTCTTAAGCGTGCGTTTCTGGTGCTGGGGTCCTAAGTCCTTCCGTAACAAAAGGTAGATTTACAGCAGAGAGTAGTTTAACGTCATCTTCTCAGGCGAACTCTCAAAGGTGCCGATGGATCGTCAGTGTCTCGTTCCCTGAGGATCTACCTCACGTTTCTAAAATCCTCATTCCTCACTTTACGGCACAGTTGACAGTACCCTGTTGACCACTTTCTTGGGACCTGTTGACTGAAGTGCAGGGCGGGGCTGGAAGGGGAGAAGAAACTAGGAACTTTGCTTCGTGAGCTCAGCACAGTAACCGAACAATCAGGCTACAGACCAGGGGCTCAGGGTCCTGGAGTCACCTGCCCACCGGTTCGTGGGTGTGGCCCACAAAGCAGGACCAGCTGTGCGGGGCGTGTCCTCTGCTGGGCCTTATCTCTGAGTTCCTGGCAGACTAGCTTGGAGGAAGAGGAGGGTAGTGACGTCCTTGTTTTGTTTTTTAGAGGAAAATAAGTTCGTACCACAGAAGTCAGACTAGGGGAGCAAGGGGTTTCCCGACTTTGGTTTTTCCGGAAGCTGTTTCTGACGACAGCAGAGGAACCCGTGTTTATAGTCCGTTCCATCAACCCTGAGATTCCGCCGATTGTAGGACACGTGTCATTACTGCTGGAAAAGCGGGAGCTGCAGGTAGCCGTGCGGCGCGTCCTGGTTTCAGACATGCTGCCGTGTGAAAACAGAGCGCATCGTACAGTCGGCGGAATACGATGAAATCTAAGTTGTCTTTCCACAGAGAGAGACCTCAGAATCCGCGTGAGAACTACCTCCTCGGCCGTAAGTCACTGGAATGTTCCCCCAGGACTTGCTGTCGCTAGTTTTCACTGTTCCTTAGGAAACGGTGTGGTCGTAAACACGAGCTCAGAGCACACCTTCCGCTTGAATGAGGTTTCTACAGTGTTTTACTAATGTTTATCTATTGTGCGTTCTTTCAAAAGTCGAGAGTTGACAAACCTTTCCCGTGGGAAGAGAGCATCAGACTTTCCTTACTCACGTTGTACGTCATGAGACCGAGGTCTGGGGATCGTGGACGGAGACAGCGTTGCCCACCGTGAGGCGCCCCCAGCCCCCCCACACCCGACGGGAGATC
>NW_011890588.1:10913-12180 GCF_000151845.1 Pteropus vampyrus
CGCGGGGCCTCTGAGTCCCGCACAGACCTGGAGCCGTGGGCGTGTGGCGCGGAGCAGCTTTCGTGCTGGGCGGGAGGAGGCACAGCCTGGCCTCATGTCCTGTCACCCGGGAATGCATCTCTGCGTCGTAAGGGCGCACGGACGTGAGCTCTGACGGATACCCTGACACCTCGGCCTGGGGGGGTTGGGGACGCGGTGGCCCAGCGACTCGCTGGTTCCAGGGTGTGCGCCTTGCTCGAGAGGACTTTAACAGTCTCGATTTTTCGAACAGCTCGAAGGAATTTCAGGCCAACTCCGTAAATAAGGTGGACGGTCAGCCAGGTGTGCTGCTGGTCCGTTTCAGACACGGACGTGACAAGTCACAGTGTGCATAGTCCACCTTAGGGTCAGGGTCACGACGGCTGTGATGAAGCCTGTGCACGTCCGTCGCTCTGTAGACAGGGGAAGCGGCCCGTGAAGTGAGTTAAAGACGCGCCGGGCACGAGGGTCGGTAACTTGGAAGGAAGGAGCGGGAAGCGGGCCAGACGCGCTCAGCTGCCTTGAGAAAATCGGCGGCTGTGAGATGTGTCCCGATCCGTTAAAAAGGCGCTTTGTGCTGGGCGCTGTCGCAGGAGACGTGAGGGGCTTCCCTGCTCGTCCCGCGTTCCTCGTTTGCAACTTATGGCACGTTAGGTGTTCAGACTCGATTCTTGAGTTTCTGCCCTGACGTGAGAGCTGCGGGCAGACAGTTTCGAAGTCAGACTTCTACATTCCGCTGTTTTTGCGAAGGGATTAGTTTGAGTCGCTTGTGTGTTTTGCGGTCTCCCTCCCATGTCCTAAGGTTCCAGCCTCGGTTCGTTACACACAAGTGACAAAATCTGATGCTGACGCTCTACTCTGTTCGCTTCGTAAGAAAAGCAGCCTCTTTAGAACAGTGCTGGTTCCTTTTCTGTCCTTTTTCCATCATCTGTGAGACTCAGTCGGTGCCTTCCCTGGCCATTCACCAGTGTCCTCGCTGTCCCCCGTGAAAACCACCCGGCGGCAGCGCCTGCCGCGCTCGTGGCCCCGCCCTCAGGCCGGCGGCCTCACCTTCCCGGTCTGTCTCTCGCTCGCCAGCTGGAGATGATCGCGATGGAGAACCCCGCGGACCTGAAGAAGCAGCTGTACGTGGAGTTCGAGGGGGAGCAAGGGGTCGACGAGGGGGGCGTCTCCAAAGAGTTTTTCCAGCTGGTCGTGGAGGAAATCTTCAACCCCGACATCGGTGAGTGGCCCAGCGGGCATGGGGTCA
>NW_011890588.1:13930-14631 GCF_000151845.1 Pteropus vampyrus
GCCCTGGGCGTGGCCGCAGCCTGCAGGAGAGGCAGGTGTTCTCAGCTCAGCCGTTGGGCGGGGCACAGGGACCTCCTGATCGAGGTCCTTGTCACCAGTCACAGTTGTATCTGACGTGCACACACAGAAACGTGCCTTGAGTGCGCTCCTGAGGAGCGGCCTCCCCCCCGGGCTCACGCTTCCCGTCGGTGGAGCAGTGAGCGTCGGAGCACAGCAGGGCGGTCGTGGGAACTGGAACGAACCTTTAAGCCCCGTGGGCGTGATCTGATGAAACGCCGTGCAGTTAGGGTGCAGAGCGCGTCTCCCTTTTGGGATGCGGCACAGTAGCTTAGGTGTCGAGTAAAACACGAAGATTTGGCTGAACTGGGTGCGGTGGGCAGCTTCCCCAGTGTTCTGGAACACGAAACGTGAGGCTTCCTGGTTTGCCCAAAAGGAACCACAGTCTCTCAAAACGGTTAGCTTTTGCACGTAGACGCGAACGTGGTTTAAACGTCTGGTGTCTGCACACCCCGTCGAGGGAACCTCACGGCTGTGTCGAGGCCCAGCTTTCGTATTCGTGCTTTTTGACGAAATGCCAGAGTCGAAGCTCACGTGTGCCGTCTGTGTACGCGCGTGCGCGTTTTGCTGCTGGACGTCGGCTGTCGCGGGAGCCGTGACGCTGACAGCTGTTTGCCTTTGTGTGAGGAAAGTCTGAGTTTTCT
>NW_011890589.1:0-1455 GCF_000151845.1 Pteropus vampyrus
GGTTGGTGGCCTCACCGTCTCTGGCACAGGTAACCCACCCCCCAGAGCGCTCTTACGCCCTGGGCCCGCCCAGGATTTGCATATCAGTCTCCCTGGAGGGTGGGGCCGGGGCCTGGGCCAGGAGGGGTCAGGAGTGTGGTGGCCCCATTCTGACCCAGGCCCTGCCCAGAGGGGCTACAGGACGATCTACTGGGTCACCTCAGAGAAGGAAGCACCTTTCCGAGGTGATTGTCAGGTTCTTTGGAGCCTAATCTCTCGCTGAAGAAAAAACATCCTTCCTGTCACTTAGCCATGCACACATTCATTCATTCATTCATTCATTCACCTTTAACAGATGTTTATTGAATAAGGCACCATTCAATGGTGCGGAGGCCACCTGGGTGCACAAAGTGGACAAAGCCCCGTGTCATGGTCCCATCCTACTGGGGGAGGGACGATGAATCCTAAACACAGCGCGTGAGCGAGTCACTTTGTACCCTCGGGGATGATAAGGGCTGAGAAAGAGGGAGAGCCAGACAGGGCAGGGGACCAGGGAAGCTGGGGCTGGAGGTGGCCTTGTGAGGACAGTGTCCGGGGGGCCTCCTGGGGGGACCGGAGCAAGTGGCCCCACAGGCGTGGGGAGGGGGCCCCCTGGAGGGAAATGCGCCTCCACCAGTCTCTGTGTCGGCTCTCGTATATACAGCTTCACTTTTAAAAGGAAAAAGGAAAGGAAAGAGAAAGAAATTAATTTAGAGCAATAAGGAGGCTCGCTCAGCGCCTGTGCGTTGGGTGCTGCACCTCCGCGAGTGCTCAGCGTCGGGGCCCAGGGGACCGGGAGTCCCGGACAGGCCGTGCTCCCTCGGTGGCACCTGAGGTGGCTCTCTGCTCACACACGGATTTGCATGGGAATGTCCAACAGGATGACACCGAAACCCTGAGGAGAGGACAAGGGAGCCGGCCTGTCGCTCGCCCGCTCTCCCTGTCCAGGCACAGACCCCACCCCCACCCCAACTTGGATGCTCAGCCTAGTAGAAAACTGGGCGCACCGCGTGGGAAGGACAAGGCAGGCGGGGGCCTCATCGGCTCCTGCTCCTGAGTCGCATGGCGGGGACCCCGGAGCCACTGCTGACACAACAGCTCCTTTCTCGGGCCATCTCCCGCTGCGAATCACTCTCCGGTGACTGTGCTGTTGACATTAGCAGGAGGGCCTGGCGATATGGTTGGGGCCTGGACTCGGCCATGACTGAGGAGACTCCCACGGATAACAGCGGGAGGTTCCGAATCCCCACCCGGCCACCGAGGTGACTGACGCGGGGCTTCTCTATCAGCGGACGGTCCGCGGGCCTTGCCCACGCCTGGGGACACGCGTAATCAGTGCAGATTACTCGGAGTGAGGACTCGGGGCCTCCTTCGGCAAACAGAGCCGGGTTTAAAATCGCGGGCCCAGCTGGACTCTCACCCCTGACTTGCAGCCTC
>NW_011890589.1:2655-3469 GCF_000151845.1 Pteropus vampyrus
GCCCGCCAGGCCCCACCTGAACGCACAGCCAGGAGCACCTCCGAGCCCATGAGACAGAACGGAGCGCCTCGCTCTCCCGTGGCCCCAACCCAAGATGAAGACAGGGACTGGATCCAGAGTCCCCTTTCGCTGCCTGCCCTGCCCGCCAACCCCCGCATCCTAGTTTTCCTTCTCAGAGCCCTAGGCTCCGGCCCTGAACGCAGGCCCCACCACGCAGGAGCTGCCGGCTGGCCCCGCCTCGCCCCCACCCTGTGTTCTTTCCTTTGGGGTGATTTCGGCACCCCCTGGTTAAATCCGTCTCTCTCAGACGCCCCGCCCCGGCCTCTGCTCCGTGCCTGCCAGTGGGCTGACTCCTGGCACACGCCTCGCTCGCTCTTGACCACTGAGCACGCGGCTCCCTCTGCTTGGAACGCGCTTCGTCTCCTCCTCGTGATGAACCCTCTCCTACAGGAAGCCCTCCTTGCTTAGTTCAGCCGTATGGTCCCCTGCCCCTCCCGCGCACTGGGATGGTCGCTCTGTGCTGTTATCTGCAGTTGGCTTTCTCCTCCCTTACACTGCTGGCCTCTTAACTACTCCTTCTTTTTTAATTTCTGGGTCCCCGTCACTCAGCACAGAGCCTGGCGTGAGCTCGGTACCCGGGGATGCTGCGCCGTCCTGCTCTGCCGTCTCCTGTTTCTGCCCCATGTGAACGGTGCTCGGTAGTTATATATTGATAGAGTGAATGACTTTAATAATTGTTTGTTGAAATTAAAGAGTGAATGAATAAATTATGAGTAGGTGCGAAGTTTACAAACCCCGGGCCCCTCGCATTTTT
>NW_011890589.1:3519-4009 GCF_000151845.1 Pteropus vampyrus
TTTCCAAATTTGCCAGTCAGATCAATCACACCCCCGACCCTTGGCCACCAAGGCACACGGGTGCAGAGGCCCAGGGGCCAGGGCCCCCCACGGGCAGGGATGCCGGGGCGGGAACCCCAGGCACACGCGTGTGCAGCAGCGCGTGCCGTGTCCGTGTGCTGCAGGCATTGGCGTGGCTTTTCCTCACTGGAGAAATTGTTGCTTCTTTGTTTGTCCACCTCTCACGATCTCTGCCTGCCAGCGCCGGGCAAAAAGAAACGTTGTTTAGTCCGATCCGTTTTGAAATGCAGGGTGTTCTAGACGCGCCTTCCGGAGGGAACGGGCCCTGCGGAAGCAGCGCGCAGCCCTGTGCCCCCTCCGCTTCCTGCTCCCCGCCATCGCTCCAGCTGTGGGGGGCTCGGGTGCCCTGTGGCTGCGGACGGAGGAAGCCCCTGGGGCTACGGGCGTCCTGGGGCTTGCGCTGGCCTGTGCGTGGAGCGAGGCCCCAGCA
>NW_011890589.1:4059-4800 GCF_000151845.1 Pteropus vampyrus
CACAGCCAGGAGCACCTCCGAGCCCATGAGACAGAACGGAGCGCCTCGCTCTCCCGTGGCCCCAACCCAAGACGAAGACAGGGACTGGATCCAGAGTCCCCTTTCACGGCCTGCCCCGCCCGCCAACCCCCGCATCCTAGTTTTCCTTCTCAGAGCCCTACGCTCCGGCCCTGAACGCAGGCCCCACCACGCGGGAGCTGCCGGCTGGCCCCGCCTCACTCCCACCCTGTGTTCTTTCCTTTGGGGTGATTTCAGCACCCCCTGGTTAAATCCGTCTCTCTCAGACGCCCCGCCCCGGCCTCTGCTCCGTGCCTGCCAGTGGGCTGACTCCTGGCACACGCCTCGCTCGCTCTTGACCACTGAGCACGCGGCTCCCTCTGCTTGGAACGCGCTTCGTCTCCTCCTCGTGATGAACCCTCTCCTACAGGAAGCCCTCCTTGCTTAGTTCAGCCGTATGGTCCCCTGCCCCTCCCGCGCACTGAGATGGTCGCTCTGTGCTGTTATCTGCACTTGGCTTTCTCCTGCCTTACACTGCTGGCCTCTTAACTACTCCTTCTTTTTTAATTTCTGGGTCCCCGTCACTCAGCACAGAGCCTGGCGTGAGCTCGGTACCCAGGGATGCTGCGCCGTCCTGCTCTGCCGGCTCCTGTTTCTGCCCCATGTGAACGGTGCTCGGTAGTTATATATTGATAGAGCGAATGACTTTAATAATTGTTTGTTGAAATTAAAGAGTGAATGAAT
>NW_011890589.1:6044-7137 GCF_000151845.1 Pteropus vampyrus
TTTCCAAATTTGCCAGTCAGATCAATCACACCCCCGACCCTTGGCCACCAAGGCACACGGGTGCAGAGGCCCAGGGGCCAGGGCCCCCCACGGGCGGGGACGCCGGGGCGGGAACCCCAGGCACACGCGTGTGCAGCAGCGCGTGCCGTGTCCGTGTGCTGCAGGCATCGGCGTAGCTTTTCCTCACTGGAGAAATTGTTGCTTCTTTGTTTGTCCACCTCTCACGATCTCTGCCTGCCAGCGCCGGGCAAAAGGAAACGTTGTTTAGTCCGATCCATTTTGAAATGCAGGGTGTTCTAGACGCGCCTTCCGGAGGGAATGGGCCCTGCGGAAGCAGCGCGCAGCCCTGCGCCCCCTCCGCTTCCTGCTCCCCGCCATCGCTCCAGCTGCGGGGGGCTCAGGTGCCCTGTGGCTGCGGACGGAGGAAGCCCCCGGGGCTACGGGCGTCCTGGGGCTTGCGCTGGCCTGTGCTGGAGCGAGGCCCCAGCACGCTCAGGTGTCCAGCTGGCTCTGTCCCTGTGCCCTCCCCTCCCCTCCTTCGTCGCAGGGAGGCTGGCTTTCCCTCGTGACAACTTGCTGTGGTAGACCCGTCTCCCGGAACGGGCATCCATTTCACCCCGTCTTCCTTACCTGACTGCCGGGGGAGGGGCTCACTTTCCCAGCCTCTCCCTCAGCCGGAGGTGGCCATGCAGCTCCATTCCAGCCCACGTGGCGTCTACTCGGAGGCCCTGGAGGAAGACATCTCCTTCTGGCCACCCTTACCGGCCCCTGTGGCCTGCCTTTGGATGTCGTGCAGGATGAGGGCGTGATGTGGTGCTTCAGGCAGCCTTTCTGGGCTAATGAGGAAAGGCGGGAGAACTAGAGCCGTGACTTTCCCTGAGCTGCTGACTCGACCTAGCACCACCCACCGCTAGACTTCACGTTATGTGAACCCCGATGTCCTTACGGGTTAAATGGCTGCCTGCTGGGTTTTCTGTCCCTTGACAGAACATCACCAAGGCCCTTATCTTCCCTGTACAGCAGAGCGGTGAGCCTATGGCCAGAGCCGCCGGGGCAGGGGCAGGGGCAGGGGCAGGGGCAGGGGCAGGGGCAG
>NW_011890590.1:0-361 GCF_000151845.1 Pteropus vampyrus
CTTGTCCGGCCTTGGAAGGAGAGTGGTTCGTCTCTGTCCTTACGTGTTTCCACCTGTTTCTCCTTCCCTCGCTGCTTCGCTGCTTTGTTACTTGGCGCATGGATGTTCGTAGCTGTCTCGTGGGCATCATGGACGGCGGACTTTAGCATTGCGAAGTGTTTGTCCTTGCGGGGCTTGTGGACGCGTTTGTGAGTGGCGAAGGAGAGGGGACCACGAGAGGGAGGGACGAGGACTGTCTGGCCAGAGCGGGAGGTTCTCCGGACTTGGATGTGGGAGCGAGGCTCGCCTGCAGTGCAGTGAGGACCCCAGCTGGGGGAGCAGTGTGTGTGCGGGGTGGGGGGAGGTGCCATGCCCCTAGGAG
>NW_011890590.1:1257-4015 GCF_000151845.1 Pteropus vampyrus
TGATATTTTGATGAACGTGTTTATTAAACTGTAGCTGTGACGGAACAGAAGTTAGGAGCAGCAGCCAGACAGAGACCTCTTCGAAGTGTGAGGACGGTGACCGTCCAGTGACTGTGGACTCACTCGGCTCTCCTCGACAGGGCCCCCCGGCTTCCAGCTGCGGTACCTGGTGGGCCCCGGCTTCCTGAAGCCCGGCGAGTGGCGCTGGTTCACCCGCTACCTGGCCGTGCAGAGCCTGCAGGTGGACGTCTGGGACGGAGACTCTCTGCTTCTCATCGGATCGGCCGCCGTGCACTTGAAGGTACTGGGTCCCTGCAGGCCCGCCCGGTCAGGGTGCAGCGTGCCCCTGAGAGGCCCTGTCTGCTCGTGGGGCTGGCCATGGCCCAGCGCAGAGCTGTGGTCCTGCTTTCTCGCTCACAAATTAAAAACGCCACCAGGTTCCCTTATTCCCAAAAGACAACGATTTTCACGAAAGCTACGTTCTGTAATGATGGGTTATATTCGCTGAGTGTCGGTTCTTCTGCAGATCGACCAGGTGACTTCCGTCATCTTCCACGTCTTCCCCGGGGAGGCTGCAAGGCCCCTGAGAGCAGCTCCAGGCCGGCCATGTTCCTGAGGGCCCGGCCTGTCCGAGGGATGCCTTCGGCGTGCGAGGGAGGGGTCGGGGTGTGACAGTGTGACCTCACGCCCGTCGTTCAGGGCGTGAGCGGTGCTTTTCTAATTCTGGTCAGAACTGGGATCCAGTTCTTTCCCTACTGGTGCTCCCCCCACCGCCCCACACAGTGAACCTCGGATCCGCATGTTACTTCTCTTCCTCCCTGGGGTCTCTCCAGCTGGCTCCGTTCCATGACCGGGTCCCGGAGGGTTAGTGTGGGGCTGGCGTGGCGGCTCCTGGGCCAGGGACCGGGGGCCCCTTCCACGGGCCGCCAGGACAGGATGTCCTGAGCGTCTGCTCACGGCCGCGGGTGGGGTGGGGGAGGGCAGCACTGTGCCAGCCACTCCCGAGTCTCACACGCACCCGCTGCTCTCCGGCCCGCCCGGTGCCCCTCAGACTGCTGGAGCGCCTGCAGCCGCGGCCTGGTCACTGGACCGCAGACCCTCGCCGTGACGCGCTCGTGGCCCTGGCACTGCAGGGACCGGGCTGTGGTGTGATTCCCCCGGCACCATGTCCTCTTCCTCCGGGCATGGCCTGCCCCTCCTCCCTCCCAGATGGCCGACAGGGCTGTGCCGCCCACCCCGTGACTCGTGTCCGTCCCTGAGCGTGGTGCCCGGGGATCGGGCGGACTCGGGGTGCTGCAGTGCCGGGGCGGGGTCCCCACACAGTGAGGACGGACGTTCTCTTCCTCATCCGGGCCTCCCAGCCCCTGCCTGGGTCACTGTGGTCCCTGCTTGTCTGTCCCTCACACTGGCCAGTGATAGCCCGGAGGGCGGGCACAGGATGGTCCCCGTCCACGTATAGCGTGGCCCAGTCCGCGGCGGGTACTGCGTGGCAGAGAGCGGGTGACCGGGGGGGCAGGGACGTGCAGGGAGGGGCACCAGCGGGACAGCGCGGAGTCCCCATTGTGGCGCTTTGGGACTCTCGGTGGCTGAGCCCTAGTGTCCCTGGCGTGCTGCCACCCGTGAACACAGAACTTCCTCCACGAAGAGACCCTCAAACAGACGCCATCACATTCACTGACGCAGATTTGAGTAATGCAGTTAAACTTTACTTTTTAAAACTAAAAAATTTTTGACTTTAAAACTTATATAGAGAAGGGATGATTTGTATAAGAAAAGATAGTTCTCTCTAACTCCTGGTCCAGAGATGGTTAAGGTGCCTTTGGGAGGTTTGTTTTCTGCAGGATGCAGGCGCGTCATAGCGCGTTCCCTGTCCCCTGTGCTGGGACGTCCAGGTGCTCTTGCCCTGTTAGAGTCATGGCGGGAATGTCTCGAGGTGACCTTGCCCACATCTGCAGCTCGTTTTGATGGGGTGCCGTGGTGGTGGCCACCAGGGCCTGGTGGCTCCTCCGCTGCATCGGCCGCATGCCCAGCCCAGCCCTGAGGTCAGGCTGCGGCTGTCCTGAGAAGCCCAGGCCCGGGGTCACACTGACCATGACACAGCTAGACTTTCAGCACAGTGCCGGCTCTGCAGCTGTGCCCTCCCCAAGCGACGGCTTCTCAGAAGCGACGTTTCTGAGTCAGAGGTACATGCACACGGCAGCCTCAGGCACACAGAGCCGGCTGCTGGCCAGGCCACTGCCCTGGAAGCTGATGGCCTTCGCTGCTGTGGCGGTGCCAGAATTCTCGACGCTGGGACGCGGTCTGGTCCCGGGATGCGGTCGTGCTTGAGAAGCAGTAGTTGAGAGCTCACGTGACCTTCCCACAGCCTCACAGGAGGGGGGTCCCACCTGGGCCCGGAGGTGACCTGTGGTCCCATCACCCCTGAGGGCCTCGCCAGCCTGTGGCACAGGCAGAGGGCTGAGGGGCCAAACTTGAGAAAACAGGCCAGGTCCTGATACCGCGTGTCTCGCCCCGGTCTGTCCAGCCAGGCCTGGCTCAGACACTCTGGTGGTCTGGCTCCAGCCCCCACAGCCCCGCTCTGACCCCGCCGCCCATCCTCCAGCCATGCTAAAGCCCACTGCTCCTGGCCCCGGTGGGCAGGGGCTCTGTACCCTGTACCCTGGGCCTGGAGTGCCCCTCAGCCTTTCCTGCCCACACGTACGTCTTTGTTTTGAAAAGTCCAGTTCAGACCATGGAGCCCCCACCGACCGGAGGTGGG
>NW_011890590.1:6151-7134 GCF_000151845.1 Pteropus vampyrus
TCTCGGCTCACACACGCTCTCCGCAGCCCCGTCTGCATCTGCCTTTCAATGACCTTTCGTCACGTGGACATCACAGGAGCCGTGTTTGGTCTTTTGTCCCAGCGATCCTGGTCGTGCCCTGAGACCACGGTTCAGCTGGCAGCTCCGCTGCCTCTCGTACCTGCAGCCTGTCCTCGGGGCCTCCCTGGTGGAGGCAGGCAGCTCCGACACCCAGCTCTAGGTCAGGGACCCGTGTCCTCAGGGTCGAAGGAGAACTGGACAGTGTGGACCATGACGAATGACCGGGTTTGGGGTCAGACAGTGGGGAGGTGCTCGGCTCCCGCGGCTGTCACTGAGAAGACGCGGCTCACGCCTGCGGGCAGGTGGGTGTGCTGACGTCCCAGACTGAGCTTGCCGTGGCAAACAGCAGCCTCCCGGCAGGTGCTGAGCTTGTCACCAGGCCAAGAGCAGCAGGTAACTCCGAGGAGGTGGAAGAGGGCTGAGCCGAGCAGGAGGCCGCCTCGCCCTCTCAGGGCGGAGTGGACGCGGGAGGAGGAAATCGACCCAGACCGGGGCACTTAGCAGCGACCAGCAAGCTCGCCAGCACGCTCCTCGCCTGCGGGAACCAGCAGCTGCACATATCCTGCGCTTAGTTTCAGAATGTGACCTTGACCTCGCCTAGCCTGGGCCGCCTCATGGGAGGTGGCAGTCAGGTCCCCGTGGAGAGGCTGAGGGTTCCCAGGTAGGGCTCCACCCTCCCGGAGAAGCGAGAAGCGTTCCTGCGGCCAGACACTCCTTATCCACGGCCAGACACTCCTTATCCGCGGCCAGACTCTCCTTATCCGCCCAGAGGCTGACGCAGAGGTCCTCTGGCGTGCACACTGCCTCTGGGCGGAGCCCCTCCCTCCAAGCACCCGCCTGCAGATGCTTCTCCACGGAAGCAGCTTGAGAACATTCTAGACTGCGGACGCCCTCGTGCCTCCACGTGTGCTGTTAGTCAGGCG
>NW_011890590.1:9149-11281 GCF_000151845.1 Pteropus vampyrus
TGGAACTGGCGGAGGCATTGGGTGGGTGATGCATCTGAACATGCGGTCTTGTCAATGAACCCCTGGTCTCCTGTCCTGGTCCCTAGGGACCATGCACCTCGGTACCCAAACCTGATCCATGCTGGACCTCCTACCCTGCACACCTGTGCCCCAGAGACACAAGAAATGCTCTTTTGGGGGTGACCACTTAAGGTGTCTACACCAACCTATGGCATTGGAAAAGCAGCTAAGTGGCTTTACAACGGAGAGGTGATGAGGGACCTGGGGATAGCGTCTGTTTACTTGCGATGGAAGAAGGGGCGGGCGTGGGGGGGGCACCCCGTGGGGAGCCGGAGATGTGCGTGATGACGGCATGCGGACCAGGCCAGCAGAATTCAGGCTGGCGCTGGTTTCTGGGGTTCTAGTGGTGCCTGAGAATCAGGAAGGGCTCCGGTGCTAAGTTGGGGTGCTCCTCCTCCGCTGCCTGCCTCTGTGGGGCTGCGTGCTTCTTCGGGAGTCACGTCGTCAGTTTGTGATGTGGCATGTTCCCCGCGTGGCTTCGTCGCTGGCACGGCCACTGACTGAAGAAGGAAACTCAGCTATTGTGCCCGGCTGGCCCGTTTCAGCTCGTCTGCTGCACGGCTTTCGTGTGTATCCAGGTTCAAGTAGAGCCCCTCAAAGAAGAGGGAGCCTGGGGGGGCCGGGACACCCAGAGGCAGCAGGCACGGAACGGAGGGCATGAGCTCGGGAGCCAAGCCTGGTGTGAGCTGCACCTGACCCGGAGGCACAGCCCGTCAGAGCCTGATTCCTGCCCAGTCCGAGCTTGGGGCTCATGACTCCCTGACCCAGGGTGGGATCGAGGACCTGACAGGACAGTGTGCCTGACAGCTGAGCATGGCACTCCTGGAGCGGCTGCACGTGAGCAGGACCGCCAGTCCTGGGGGAGGGTGTCGCCGGGCCCTGAGCATCCTGGAGCTGAGCTTCTGGAGCACTGACCTTCCCCTCGAAAAGCACCAAGCGGTGTACTAGTAAATGCGGTCTAAGGACCAAGGTCGGAATTCCTTTTGTGAAGAGACTGGTGAAGGAGGGCGCTGTGGAGACCAAGTCACGTGATCGCCACCTTTCTCACCACCTACCACCTGAGGACGTGCAGAAGTGGGACTCGCTCTGAGCCCCCACGGCCCGGGAGGCTCTGGGAGGCTGATCGTGGTGTCTGCTCACAGAACAGATCTCTACACCTTACCCTCCCAGCAGGGAAAAACGTGGTCCAGGCGCAGAAGCTGGCCGACGTGGACAGCGAGCTGGCCGCCATGCTCTTCACTCCCATGCAGTCGCCGGGGAGCAGGGGGCCCCAGGGTGCTGGCCGTGAAGCGGATGCCACCCGCAGGCGCAAGCTGGAGCGGATGAGGACCGTGCGTCTGCGGGAGTCCGGAGCGGAGCTCGGCCACCGGG
This sequence comes from Pteropus vampyrus, assembly GCF_000151845.1. Classification (NCBI taxonomy): domain Eukaryota; kingdom Metazoa; phylum Chordata; class Mammalia; order Chiroptera; family Pteropodidae; genus Pteropus; species Pteropus vampyrus. The sequence continues at coordinate 10,581 of NW_011890590.1, forward strand.
TGACCAGCGTGCTGGTGAGTGCTCTGTGCGCTTGCTTCCCCGGGCTCCGAGCGGGGCCAGGGTCATCGGAGAGAAAGGAGCGCCTGCCCCCCCCCGCCCCCTGCAGGCTCGCTCGTCTCCCAGACCCAACTGTCACTACCACACACGAGAGGACGAGAGCGTGAGAGCAGGGCTTTGCCCTCACGTCCCGTGACCGGGCAGCTCTGGATAAAAGCCTGTTCTTGGGCTCCACTCCGGAGATCCTGTTGCCAGTTGGTTTGGGGGGTTCTGGGAGCCCTGGTTTTTAAGAAAGCTCTGCAGGGGATTCTGAGGGTCCCTCGGGTTTGGGGAGTGGAGCTGTGACCAGCTTCTGTTTCCTGGGTTGGCAGAGCAGTAATCGAGACCAGAAAAACTTGTTTTTGGCTGAAATCTAAATTGTCCCTGTAATACTTCCCAGGAGGAAGAGGAGAGGGGGGCCAGGGCTGTGCCTGCCTGGCGTGTGCCCTGGAACCTTCTATCGGAGCAGTCGCCCCGACTTCCAAGGGGCGGGCTGGGTCGGGTGGAGGGAGGCCGGGGGTCAGGTCCGGGAGGAGGCTGGGCAGGGCAGGGAGTTACCCTCCTAACCACTGTCTGCGCGCCGCCGTCCGCTGTCCGCCGTCCGCCCCTGGCTCTCGAGTGCCAGTTCCAGGCCACAGAGCCCTCTCTGTCCCAGTTGTATGTGG
>NW_011890591.1:0-387 GCF_000151845.1 Pteropus vampyrus
GCCGAGACTCAGTCCCTCAGCGCGAGGGCGCGTGCAGGAGAGGCTCCCTTCCCAGCCTTGTCCCCAGAGGGCGGCGGGCCCCCGCTCAGGCGCTCTAGCCACGGGCGCCCTGGCCACGGGGACGCTCAAGCGGGACTGCCACCCTGGGCAGGCAGAGGACACGCGAAAACATCGGTCCAGAAGATCAGGCCCGAAGGGTTTAACAACTTCTTGGGTTTCTTTTCGACTCTGTGATTCCATGATTCTTACTTGGCACAAAGAGTAAAAAAAAAAAAAAAAACAGTGTTCAGATGATGACTTTAAGCAAAAAACAAAACACATATTTGACCCAAAGAAGCTGTTTCTTGAGTCTCCTCCTCTGTAGTCCAGCTGAAGCTCTTTTCACAA
>NW_011890591.1:2977-4896 GCF_000151845.1 Pteropus vampyrus
GAGGGCAGAGACACGGCTCCTGGGGCTCCAGCTGCCCTTCAGGCCCGACCTTGGCAGCCCTGGAGGTGTCCACGTGGTGTGTGCTACGGTTCCCCAAGGGGAGCCATCGAATCTGTTTCAGATTGTGAAAATTTGGACTTTGTTTTTCCAAGATGCCACATTTTCTTGACCCCAAAACAAACCAGCCTAATCTAGGTCCCTGCCGACGTCATCTGTTCATGTAGTGGGAATGTTTTTCTTTATCCTCGTCAGGCAAAGCCCTCTGGCCCTCGCTGAGGACAGGAGAAGCGTGGGCGTCGGGGTTAGCTCATGACAGAGCCCGCGAGCTGGCCACCTGCACACGGAGCTGCGTGTGTGAGCTGAGGCCTGCGTTTAGTCTGGGTGGGGAGGGACAAAGCCCGAGCAGCTCTCAGCCGCCAGTGACACCATAGTGACCCCTTGGTCTGGTTGGAATTCCATCTGAAGTGGATGGTAGCAGAATCTGAGCCACAGAGGAACTGGTGTGAGGCTTAGTCGTGCTAAGTTTCAAAATCTTAGCCATCCCGCGGGGGAGGGAAGGGTGACGATTTTAAGCAGCTGCTCATTACTGCATCACAGACAGGGACTGCGCTGTCCCACCAGCTCTTGCTGGCTCACGTGGTGGGTTTCGCATCGCCTTGGTGCGTAACCAGCATTTTCCTCCGGGCCTGGCTGGCTCAGCACCCTGTTGGTTTCTACTGGTTTTGTTTCCAAGGAATCAGAGGAGGTCGTGTGTTGCCACGTCGTCTTTTTTTAAATAAAAGAACTTGCAGAGAAATCTTACGAAGGTCCGCTTGTGAGTTGTTTCAAACTTTGAAATATTGTCCCCCAGAAATGATGTTTAAATGGTGGTCACAGTCCCAAGCTGGCTCACAACCCATTATATTTATGCCATTTGGTATAAGAAACAGTATCTTCACACTAGTCATAACTAATTGGAACTGGAACTAACTTGCCGCATTAAAACGCTTGCTTGGTTTCTTCTCGTATTGCGGGTCCTGCGGGTTGGCAGAATCTGGAGGTCGATGGAGGCTGGTTGCACCCCCGGGCCCCCACGGGGGCGGCGGCCGCTCCAGGGTGTCGAGTCCTGTTTCCGACGTGAGCGTTCCCTCTGCCTCGGTCCGGGTGGATGAACCAGCGTCGGTCTTCGGGCCCCTCCGTCCTAACCGTGACCATGCGCGTCTATACACGGTCAGGAAGAGGAAGAGCGAGGCCGGAGGGCCTCTGTCCATCTTCTTCACATTACGTGGACCGAAGTTAGAAGAATCCACAGAGGGAACCAAGTCGACACCGCCTGAGTGCAGGAGGCGCACAGGGAGGCGGAGGCTCCAGGTCGAGGCGGGGGCCTGGCAGAGCCAGTGCTGCCACCGGGTCCCTGCCCCGGGGGCCTGGGGACGTGGCGGAGGGGTGGCCAGCAGCTGGCAGCCGCGGCGAGAATGGGTTCTCCCCGGTCGTCAAAGGGAGGTTGGACCGCACCGGCTTCGGTAGCGTGTTGCTTTCCGATTCTGAGTGCTTTTCAAGAAGCTCTGATACGATTTCATTAAAAATGGATTTAAAGCGAATCACACACAACTTATCTGTTAAACGCTGTTGCTGAGTTTGCCAATGGAATTCCATTTTTAATGAGTTAAAAATCTAATATGGAGCACTGTAGAAAAAAATCCTTGTTTCTAAACCTCGTAAGGTAAGAATACAGTTAATGTCTTATCATTAGGAAAGGAAAGTTCGGTTTCCTTTCTTAAAACGTTGTACCTGCAGGTGATCCAGATGTGCTCACCCCTCGGTCGTAAGGAAGGTATAAGGCAGCACGTCACGGTGGTTTGTGTTACATGTGTCGAGCCGACGGCAAATCTTTCCATCTGTTCTGTTAGTACTGCGAAGTTAAGCTCCCCACACGCATC
>NW_011890591.1:4946-6200 GCF_000151845.1 Pteropus vampyrus
TCGGGACACCCCTTGGGTGGAAGTGCGTGTCTGTGGGTGGCTGCTCTCTGTGACAGGATGGAGGTCTCAGGTGGCCTAGCCGTGGGAGGTCTGGCACCTTCATCCGTTCCCCGCCACCTGCTTCTGGTGACTCTCAGCCAGAAGTCACAGGCATGAAGCCTGCCCGCATCTGGCTGCAGACTTGTTCGGTTTGCCCCATCTTACATGCAAATAGTATATGTTTTGTTGCCAACATTTTAAAGTAAGGAGCCATCACATAAAGCTCCAGTTTTCTCCTTCTGGTGGATAATCAGGAAACCTGGTGACACAGACACAGAGACCCACAGACCCGCCGTGTCACACGATCCAGGGGGCCACTCACGGGGACGGGGCCCTGGTGTGTCCTAGGTAAAGGACGCATTAAGTGGTGGCTTCTCTTGCTCGCAGCAGCCCTGACTTGACCACCCCATTCCTGGGGCGCAGGGCATGCCTGGGGTCCCCTACGATTTAGCAGACAGGAACCCCCTGCCTAGGATCCATACGCAGCGTATTCTAAGGAACATATTTGGATTTGCGTGTGTTAGAGCTTGTGTTAGAGTTGTCTGTTCTCTCCCTGCGTGAATGCACAGGACAGGCACGGGTCAGCCCCTGCAGTCGTGGGTCCTCACTGCCCCCTCGGGGGTCGGCTGGAGGTGGCCCCCGGGATCTTGAGTGACAACGGCATTTGTGCTCCGGGAGGAGGAGCCGGTGGTTCACGACTGCAGGCTTTAGGCCAGGCCGTGCAGGGGGCCCTTGGAGGTGTGGCCCTGTGGTCACGGCCCACAAGCAGGACTTAGCAGCCCTCTGCAGTGGCATGGAGGAAGAGGGCAGGATGGCCGGCCCCGCCACTTCCGGTCACTTAGCAAGTAGCCTGGCCTCTGTGGCTCAGTCTTGTCTGTAACAAGTTTCTGGAATCACACTGCCACCCTGACCTGTTGCTTATGGGAGCAAGTGACATTGAGCATGACAAACATGGAAACGCATCAATACTCATTAGTGCTGGGGCTGTTTACGGAAAGGTCACCTTTACCTGGCCCAGTTCTGCTGCACAGTAGCAGCCGGGTGGCCGAGCATCAGTCTGCAGGGCTTCAGGGGTGGGGTGGGGGTGGGGGTGGGGGTGAACCCTGCTGAGCCGAGGGCCGAGGGCAGAGACACGGCTCCTGGGGCTCCAGCTGCCCTTCAGGCCCGACCTTGGCAGCCCTGGAGGTGTCCACGTGGTGTGTGCTACGGTTCCCC
>NW_011890591.1:6250-6854 GCF_000151845.1 Pteropus vampyrus
CACGTCACGGTGGTTTGTGTTACATGTGTCGAGCCGACGGCAAATCTTTCCATCTGTTCTGTTAGTACTGCGAAGTTAAGCTCCCCACACGCATCCACACGGGAGGAAATCGGTTGGTGTATATGTCGTATATAAAAGAGAGAAAACCCAAGTCGCCAAGCTAATAATAACTAATTTCCATTTAAGATGGCAGCGATAAAATGAAAGTTTAAAAACTTTTTAAGTTACTTCCGTGCCTACTTTTAAGAGAAACTTACCCGAGACTTTCTCGTTTGTACCTGTTAAGTCACACTGGGCTCCTCTCCCACGCAGGGCATGCTGCTGAAGCGGAGTGGCAAGTCGCTGAACAAGGAGTGGAAGAAGAAGTATGTGACCCTGTGTGACAACGGCGTGCTCACCTATCACCCCAGCCTGCACGTGAGTGTCGCCCCCGGGACCAGCTCGCGGGCGTGGGGGCGGCGGGCGCTGACCGTGGGCGGTGTCCCCGCTTCGGAAGAGAGCCGCGTCTCGTCTCCTGCCCCGCCACGGAGATGACGGGGAGCGAGACGCCCCCTTCGAGCGGGCGGGTCCCCTCCCCGACACCCGGGCCGCGGCTCTCGTGGAT
>NW_011890591.1:8270-8988 GCF_000151845.1 Pteropus vampyrus
GTGGGTAGAGCGCCCCCAACCCCCATCTTAGTGCTGCCCCCGCCCCCCAGAAACGTGTGAAACCCAGGTGGCAGGACCTCCCGCGCTTCGCCATCGAGTAGTCTCTCAGGATGTAAATTCTTTCTTGTGCCGAGGAAGCTCCTTTGCGCCTGCTGGACTTGTGGTTATGTGGAGAATCCAGTCGGGTGGCTTCTCCCCGCGGTCTCCAAACTAGAGACTCAGCACCAACCCCGCCCCCACCCAGGCCTCTGGGGCCCTCAGCCCCCCGCACCCCCAGCTCCTGCCCGTCGCGACGCCAAAGCAGTCCCGGGTGTCCACAGCGCTGCCCCGTCAGCTGGAGGCTGCCCGCTCGCCCCATAGGTCTCCCTAAGGCCCCGTCCAGGGGCAGAGATCCAGTCTCTGACCCAATCGCTTTATGCTGTTTGGAGAGGAACGTGTAATCACAACGTTCTCGCTAGGACCACCGACCAGCAAAGAGGGAGATCTGATGGATGATGCCTTTCAAGGCACCTCACGCTCACCTGCTAAGCCCAGGCTTGGTCACTGGGACATTCGCTGCTTCTTGCCAAGGGGAGAAACGGTAACAACAGTAGGCACCAAAAGATCTCTGTAGGGCGGCTGACGCCCACTTCCCAGCCCAACCTCCGTATGTTGTATAACCACAGTCGCGTCTCCAAAAATTCTCCCATGCAGGCTTCGGCCCGTGGTGCCCCTGGGG
>NW_011890592.1:0-1466 GCF_000151845.1 Pteropus vampyrus
AATTAAAAAATAAGAATTATATAATAATATCAATAGATGAAGAAAAAGCCTTCGACAAGATACGGCATCCATTTATGATCAAAACACTTAACAAAATTGGTATAGAATGAAAGTAGCTTAATATAATAAAAGCTATATATGACTAACCCTCAGCCAATGTTATACTTAATGGTGAAAAACTAAAAATCTTCCCTCTAAAATCAGGAACAAGGTAAGGCTGTCCACTATCGCCACTGTTATTCAATATAACATTGGAGCTCCTAGCGAGAGCAATCAGACAAGGGAAAGATATAAAAGGCATCCAAATAGAAAATGAAGAAATCAAACTGAAACTATTTACAGATGACATGATTCTCCATGTAGAAAACTCTAAAGATTCTACAAGAACATTACTAGAAATACTAAGCAAATACAGTAAAATCTCGGGATACAAAATCAATATTCAAAAATCCATAGCTTTCCTGTATTCTAATAATGAATTGTCAGAAAAATAAGTGGATAAATAATTCCATTTGCAATTGCAACAAAGAGAATAAAATACCTAGGAATAAATTTTACAAAACAAGTGAAGGACCTATATAATGAAAACTATAAGACCCTATTAAAAGAAATCGAAGAAGATACAAAGAAATGGATAGATATTTTGTATTCTTGGATTGGAAGAATAAACAATGTCAAAACGACCATGTTATGTAAAGCATTCTACAGATTTAATGCAATCCCCTTCAAAATTTCATTGGTATTTTTTAAAGAAATGGAAGAAAAAATCATCAGATTTGTATGGAAGCACAAAAGAGCCAAATTGCCAATGCCATCCTGAGAAAAAAGAATGAGGCTGGAGGCATCACTCTGCCTGGCTTCGAATTATATTACAAAGCGACAGGAATCAAAACAACATAGTACTGGCAGCAAAACAGACACATGGACCAGTGGAACAGAATAGAGAGTCCAGAAGTAAGCCCATATTTCTATGGGCAAATAATTTCAACAAAAGAGCCAAGAATATACAGTGGAGAAGTAAAGCCTCTTCATTAAATGGTTCTGGGAAAACTGGAAAGACACCAGCAAAAGAATGAAAGTAGACTGTTGTTTATCACCACACACCAAAATTAACTCAAAATAGATTAAGAACCTGAATAGAAGACCTGAAACAATAAGATACATATAAAAAAACATAGGAACTAAACTCAAGGACCTTGGACTTAAAGAGGATTTTATGAATTTGACCTCAAAAGCAATGGACGTAAAAGCTAAAATAAATGAATGTGACTACATCGAACTAAAAAGCTAATGCTCGGCAGAAAAAATTGTCAACGAGGTAAAGAGACAACTATCCAATGGAAAAATATATTTGCAAGCAACACCTCCAATAAGGGCCTAATATCCAAAATATACAAAGAACTCATACAACTAAATAACAACAAAAAAACAAATGATCCAGTCAAAAAATGGGCAGAGGACCTGAA
>NW_011890592.1:1726-2910 GCF_000151845.1 Pteropus vampyrus
GAAATGCAAATCAAAACCATATTGAGATACCATCTCACACTTCTTAGAATAGCTATAGTCAACAGGACAAGTAATAACAAATGTTGGAGACATGCGGAGAAAAAGGAACCCTCATACACCGCTGGTGGGACAGCAAGTTGGTACAGCCACTATGGAAAACAGTATGGAGGTTCCTCAAAAAACCAAGAATTGATCTACTATATGATCCAGCAATCTCTCTACTGGGTATTTACCTCAAAGCCTTGAAAACCCATATCCAAAAAGATATTTGCACACCAATGTTCATAGCAGCATTATTCACGGTGGCCATGACATGGAAGCAACCAAAGTGTCCTACGATAGATGATTGGCTAAAGAAGCTTTGGTACATATATACAATGGAATATTACTCAGGCATAAGAAGAGATGAAATACTGCCATTTGTGATAACATGGATGGACCTCAAGATAATCATGCTAAGTGAAATAAGCCAGACAGAAAAAGTTGAAAATTACATGATATTACTTATATGTGGGATATAAACCTAAAAGCAACAAACGAGCAGGACAAACAAACAGAGACTCATGGACATGGACTATAGACTAGTGGTTGCCAGAAAGTAGGGGGTAGAGGAAGAGGGGATAGGTAGATGGTTAAAAGGGATCAAATATAGAGGGATATTGGGAGGGTGAAGTGGGTAAAGGGGATCAAATATATGGTAGCTGAATGAAACTGGACTTTGGATGGTAAATACACAATAGAATATATAGATGTCAAATAATAATGTACACCTGAAAATTCTATAATTGTATTAACCAATGTTACCCCAATAAACTTAATTAAAAAAAATCTTCTCTGTGTCTATTTTCAATTAATTTCTATTCCTACCCTTAGCTCCAGGAAACTACTGATCTCCTTCTATCTCTATAAGTTTTCCTTTCCAGGAAATCCCATGTATGTGTAGTAAATTTTTTGTTTCTAGCGAAACAAAAATTTTTTTTTATTTTTTTGATTCAGCGTAAGGTTTGATTATCTATCTATAGTTTTTGCTTTTTATTTTAAATCACTATGCCTTGCATGGGTATGTAACATTTTGTTTATCCATTCACGATTGAGAGTTGATTGAATTATTTCCTGATTTTTATTTTTAATTTTTGCTATTGAGTTATCATTCTGTGAACATTCACATAGAAGTCTTTATATTC
>NW_011890592.1:3130-3524 GCF_000151845.1 Pteropus vampyrus
ATTCCATTGTCAGAAAATATATACTGTGTTATTTTAATGTTTTTACATTTAGTGAGGATTGTTTTATGGCCTACATGTCATATATTTGAATAATGTTCCAAGTGAATGTGAGTAGAGTGTATACTGTGCTGTTTTTGAATTGATTATTCTATAGGTGTTTTATAGGTCCATTGGTTTATAGTGTTTTAAACCTATTTTCTTATTGATCTTTTGTCTAGTTTATTTTTCCCATTGTAAGTAAGGTGTTAAAATCTCTAAATATTATTGTTAAATTCTCTAGTTTTTAATTCTGTAATGTTTTGCTTCAAATATTTTCAAGCTCTGTTGTTAATTGTATATATGTTTATGTGTGTCGCTTCTTGATGGATTGATTCTTATAAAATACCCTTTTTTG
>NW_011890592.1:3574-4171 GCF_000151845.1 Pteropus vampyrus
TTTGCATACTATAAAATTTACATTTTATAATATATTTTAATATATCAATAAGGTGTGTAGCTATCACCATTACTAAATTTTAGAACATTTTTATCTACCTCCAAAAAACCCTGTACCCATTAGTAAGTCTCTCTTCTCCCTTTCCACCTAGACACACCTGGAAATTACCAATCTACTTTCTGTTTTTATGGACTGCCTATTCTGAACATTTGATATAAATAGAATCATATGTCATATGGATTTATATAACTGATTTCTTCTATTTAGCAAAATGTTTTCAAGATCCCTCCTTGTTGTAGCATGTACTTTATTTTATTGCTGAATAAAATTGCATTACATAGATATCCTACATTTTGTTTATATACTCATCAGATGATGGGTATTTAGATTATAACTTTGGTTATTATGAATTATGTTGTTATGAACATTCATATACAAGCCTTCATGTGGACATACACTTTCATTTTTCTTTGCTTTCATAGGGTTCCAAATTAATTTTTTGTGTGTGGCTATCTAGTTACTGCAATCCATTTATTGAAAAGACTATTTTGGCACACTCAATATTTGCTAAAACTCAATTAACCATAAATATAACAA
>NW_011890593.1:0-368 GCF_000151845.1 Pteropus vampyrus
GTGGAGTGGGCACCAGCTCTGTGTTAAGCTCCGTCACACGCATCGGGTCACGTTAGTGCCCCAAGGACACTCCCGAGAGGCAGTTTTTCTCACAGACAAGGAAATCGAGATCACGGACCTCACAAACGGGAGAGCCAGAATTCGAACGCAGACCTGGCTGGCCTCTCTCTGTCTCTGCACCGTACCATAGCCTGTTCGCAAAGAGTCTCAAAGGCCATCGACACAGCACGGACTGCTCACTGAGCAGGAGCGGCTCGGCCCCTGGAAAAGGAGCCGAAGACCGAAAGGATCCCGTGGAAGCCGAGAAGAATGTCGGAGGGGTCCAGCGGCTAAGCGGCGGGGAGGAGAGAGCTCGGGGGGCCTGCTCC
>NW_011890593.1:2678-4201 GCF_000151845.1 Pteropus vampyrus
ACGGAACCGGCACCGATCTGCTCCAGCCCCGCGCGGTCGTCCCCGCTTCCTGTGGTGTCAGTTCCCCACGGTCTACCACGGTCTGAGAGTACCACACGGAAAGGTCCAGAAACAAGCAATTCGTACGTTTTGAATTCCACGCCGCGCTGAGTAGCGGGGTGAAATCTCGCGCGTCCCGCCCCGTCCGGCTCCCGGCGGGAATCCTCGTCTGTCCGCGTCCCCCCCGCGGGAGACGCTCCCGCCCGCGGGTCCCTGGGGAGCCATCTTGGCGATGGGGTGGACGGTCGAGGCGTCACAGGGCAGGTGTTCAGGTCACCTGGATTTCACCCCCGGGACGTGCCGGGGAGAAGCCGGGACGCGCTCGTTAGGAGGCGTCGGAGGGTCAGTGGCGGCCTGACGCTCGGCCACCAGGCCCGCGCCACTCCCGTCCCTGCTTCTCGTCACCTCGGCCTCGTGTCACCTCACAGTGTCACGGGAGGAAGGGTGCGTGCGGCACAGTCAGGCCTTGGAGGGACCACGTCCACGGGACCTTCATTAGCTGTTGTTACAGTCGCTCTATTGTGCCTTAGTCATTGTCGTTAACCTCGCACGGTGCCTAATTGACACACTTTATCACAGGTATTGACGTGCAGGGAAAACAGTGCGTAGAGGCTTTGGTGCCACCCGCGGTCTCAGGCATCCCCCAGGATCTTGGTCCGGACCCCCGCGGATAAGGGGAAGCATTGTATTTGTTTCTTAAGGCTGCTGTAACACATCATCACACACTCAGCGGCTTAAAACCACTCGGATGCGTTGTCCTGCAGTGCGTGTGTCAGGAGGCTGACAGGTCTCCCCGGCTAAAGTCGTGGCGTCGGAGGATTTGCTCCTTCCTCGAGGCCTTAGAGCAGAAGCTGCGTCCTCGGCTTCCCCCGCGTCCAGGGTGGGTCCCCGTTCCTGGGCTCATGCCCCGTCCCCCACCTCCAAACCGACGGCTCGTCAAGTCCTTCCCACCCGAACCGCTCACCCAGACCGTCTGCCCTCTGCACCCAACGCTTAAGAGTCGTGTGGTTACACCGGGCACACTGGTACCCAGGATGGCCTCTTTGTTTTAGGGCCATCTATTTAGCAAGTTTAATTCCATCTGCTACCCTGATCGCCCTAAGCCCTGTCGCATAACCTAGTCACAGGTGCCAGGGACGAGGGCGCGGGCATTTTGTGTGGCCAGTGCCCTGCCGACCACACCTCGCCCCACAGTGTTCTCGGTATCGGAGTTTCAACTACCAAGATGACACCACCAGGATCTCTGGTGTGACCCAGACAAAAAAGGCAGGATACTGGGGGCGTTAAAGCGTCATCTGAAAGGGACGTCAACGGTGGAGTAAAACAAGTCTAGGGCTAAGTCCCAGCTTATGGTTTGTGGCTTTTCATGTTCGCGAGTCTCTGCTTTCTCCCCCGAGTTTGGGGACTCACGCGTCCCAGCGTTTTCAGACTGCTGGATGGATGGAGGTCATCTAACCCTGGGCGGAGGACTCGGCTCACGGGCG
>NW_011890593.1:4876-7225 GCF_000151845.1 Pteropus vampyrus
GAGGCTGACAGGTCTCCCTGGCTAAAGTCGTGGCGTCGGAGGATTTGCTCCTTCCTCGAGGCCTTAGAGCAGAAGCTGCGTCCTCGGCTTCCCCCACGTCCAGGGTGGGTCCCCGTTCCTGGGCTCATGCCCCGTCCCCCACCTCCAAACCGACGGCTCGTCAAGTCCTTCCCACCCGAATCGCTCACCCAGACCGTCTGCCCTCTGCACCCAGCGCTTAAGAGTCGTGTGGTTACACCGGGCACACTGGTACCCAGGATGGCCTCTTTGTTTTAGAGCCATCTATTTAGCAAGTTTAATTCCATCTGCTACCCTGATTGCCCTAAGCCCTGTCGCATAACCTAGTCACAGGTGCCAGGGACGAGGGCGCGGGCATTTTGTGTGCCCAGTGCCCTGCCGACCACACCTCGCCCCACAGTGTTCTCGGTATCAGAGTTTCAACTACCAAGATGACACCGCCAGGATCTCTGGTGTGACCCAGACAAAAAAGGCAGGATACTGGGGGCGTTAAAGCGTCATCTGAAAGGGACGTCAACGGTGGAGTAAGACAAGTCTAGGGCTAAGTCCCAGCTTATGGTTTGTGGCTTTTCATGTTCGCGAGTCTCTGCTTTCTCCCCCCGAGTTTGGGGACTCACGCGTCCCAGCGTTTTCAGACTGCTGGATGGATGGAGGTCATCTAACCCTGGGCGGAGGACTCGGCTCACGGGCGCTTGGTGGGTGTTAGGTTCCTTTCTCTGTGTGGTCGTCAGACCCCATATCACAGGCGCGGACGGCCCGAGCTGCCAGCCCCTTGCCCGAACACCTAATCAGACAGCCCGCCCACATGCACTGAGGACCTTCTGTGCGCAGGGGCCGAGGGGCACCCTAGGGCGGTGCGCCCCACCCCGCCTCCTCCGAGGGGCCGCCAGCCTGGTTGGGGAGGCGCATGTGAGCGCGTGGAAGGTTGAACAGTGACGAAGACACCATGTCACCGGTGCTGGAGTCGTGAAGCCCGCCTCAGCGCCTCGGCCGGGGGCTGGCCCTGCCGCCCAGGAGGTCGCGTTCTGCCGACCGCTGATGGTGACAAACCGCGCGGGACGGGAGGGGCCGGAGCAGGGCTCTGGGAGGCAGGGCCGGGCTGGGCCCCCTGCGAGGACAGAGGTGGCAGTTTGTCCTGGGCAAACCGTTAGGATTCTGCCTCGAGTGACCTTCAAAGTTCTCGTTTTCTCTTAGGCGAGCGTTCAGCTCAAGACGGGGTAAGTCGGCCACGAGAACAGCACCAGTGAACACGGCGTCTCCCCTCCCACCTCCCCCCCACCCCGCCCCGCGGCCCTCCCCGCTGCCAGGCTCCCTCTCCCCTCCTTCCCGTAGCTCAGCATGATACAAAACAGCCTTTCTTTTTTCTGAGATTACTGAGAAGCAGCCCCCCATAATTACAGTAATCGTATCTCCTTTGAATTCACCAAAATTACCCCTTTTCTTATATCAGCACCATCGCTACATGACAGGCATTATGGGTGCGCTTTGTGCAGGGGTGCAACGCTGTTTTCTTAAAGTGACATCTGCTTAAATAGCCTAATGTTCCTATCTGGCTGACTCACTTGGTGGGAACACGTCCACATGGCAGTGTGAATGGCGGGGGTGGAGGCCGCAGGAAGAAGGAAGCACTTGGAAGGTTGTGTTTCAGTTTTTTTAGATGAAGAATATGACTCTTTCGTTTCCTGCAGAAGAGCAGAGAACATTCGTTGTTGTCATAATGCCCTAGTGTCCGAAATGTGTCACATTGCGGGACGGGCGAGGACGGCCCTGCCTCTCGAACGCATTTTGATGACCTCGGTGACTCTCACCCACATTTCCTGGCCCCACACCCTGGGGTGCTCCCCTTAAGCGAACTCTCTGAGACGGCGCTGAGATCCCACAGCGTACCTCCCTGCATTTAGAATCTGAGATCGCGTATGTCCGGTGGCCGTCCGTCCTCCATCTGTTTCAGGTGGCACTGAGGAGTCAGAGGTGCACGTGTCGTCTGTCAGGGTGCGTCTACTCAGTTCTCAGTTCGCTCACTGAGAGCCTCCTCTGTGCCAGGCCTTGGGGACACAAGGGTGGGTAAGCCAGGGCAGCTCTGTCCTCGAGAGCTCACAGCCTTGCAGGGCCATGGTCAAGGGAAGCCCCAGGAGACCATGAAACGGACACCGGAGCAGAGTGTGGGGGTAGTGGGGGTGGTGGTGGGGATAAGGCTTTCCTGAGGAGGTGACACTGAGTAGGACACAAAACGTTTATCTCTCTTACAAACGTCCGACATCTGTCCACGCTGCTTCATGACACCTGTCTGGCTCCCTGGGCCCTGCGTGCTCGGATCCCGGTGGACACGCC
>NW_011890593.1:11335-11887 GCF_000151845.1 Pteropus vampyrus
AGTGGCTGCCAGCCTGCGGTCAGCTCGTCCGTGGTCCCGATGGCCAGCTTGGCCAAGGGCGCAGAGAGGCACTCGGACACCCCGGCCGGTCCATACAGAGCTGCCATAGCGGGGGCGGGGAGATGTGGGAGACCCGGGAGCTTTAGATCTTCTTCCTGCCCGTCACAGATGAGCACGCGATATGAGGTTCAAAGCGAGTGTTCCCACATTCAGGACAATTTCAGCTGGACCTTCGCTGCGTAAATTACTCCCCACACGAGTCCTTCCCATGCAGACACCCTGGCGCTGCCTCCGGCGGAGCGTGGGGGAGAGCCAGCCCCCTCCCGCCCCCGCCGCGATCTAGCGCACTCCCGGGAAGGGTGCCCGAGGGTCCACGCAGCCCGCAGGCAGAGTAAGCGACTGCACCGGTCTGCGAGTCAGTTAATTACTGGCCGTCTGCACATAGACCCCCGTTCAGACGCTGCCGGAGCGCAGCAGGAAATGGCTTCCTCCTCCTCTGCTGCTCTCTCTCTGCAGTCTCCAGCACCGCCCGCCACCACCGCCGCCGCCACT
>NW_011890593.1:15202-17840 GCF_000151845.1 Pteropus vampyrus
GAAGCAGGGACCGAGGGTATCAAACATCATCTTCGTAAGATATGCGGGTCAGTGGCTCGCTCTTCTTCCCGTCCCATGTGGTCAGGCAATCGATTTGATGTACATTAAGATTCACGTGTTTCAGTTTGCTTTCAGCATTAGGTTCTCTCCCCTCCCCATCCTTGTTGATTTAATTACACACGCACGCACGCGCACACACACACACACACACGCACATGTAATTTTAAATATGTAGTACATAAACGTGCTTCCAAAAGGCAAAAATATTCGGATATTCTCTAAGATATTCCATATGTCATTCTCTCCCGTTTCCTTTCCAACCTCGTAGTTTTCTGGTTTATTCTTCCTGTGTTTCTTTTTGTAAAGAGAAACCGATCTGTGCCTGTTGATTTTCTTTTTCCACAAAGGGTGACGTACTGCACCTGCGCGCCCCGCACCTGTGCACCCCGCACTGCGCGCCCCGCACCTGCGCGCTTTTTGGTACTTTACTTCTCTTCCCTTCACACCCCGTGAGTCCACAGAGACGCATCTCACGCTTTTTTTTTATTTTTTGCTACTACCCAGCATCCCATGCGGCGAACGCCTGTTTTACGCAGCCAGTCTCTCTTCTACGTGGACATGCAGGTAGTTCCACAATTTGGCAGTATGTAAACGAGGCTGGGATAAACAACCTTTTGCGTGTATGTTTCCTATTGTTAGAGGTATGGATTCCAGGTGGACCCACGGGCCACAGGATGAAGGCACGTTGATGAAGTTGCCCCGCTGGAGTTTGTCCCATTTCATATTTTCACCAGCAGTGTATGAAAATGCCGCCTCCCCAGCCCCGCTAACACAGTGTGGTGTCGAGCGTATGAATTTTTGCCGGTCTTAGTGGGTAGAAAGTAATATCTCATCTATCCGTATTGTGTAATTTCTCTCCGAGTAAAAATACACGAAATAAACAGGAATAGTATCCAAGCGAACTGGGATTCACAAGCACACCGTAGGAGGGTCTCAGCTCGGAGAGGCAGGTTATCACCGATAGACCATAGCAGATGCGTCAGCATGGCTCTTCCGAGACCAGGTTGCAATAGACATTGCAGCTTCCACCTTGCTGCCTCTTTCTTTCTTGGGTCGGTCACTTTGGGAGAAACCAGCTTCCATGTTGAACAGCCTCATCGAGTGGGCCACGCAGTGAGGAACTGAGTCCTCCAGCCAAAATAGGGTGACAAGGGAGCCATCGTGGGTGTGGTTCCTCCAGCTCCAGCCCCAGCCCCAGCCGACACCTTGACTGAAACCACATGACCAAGCCTGAACCAGCACCACCCAGCTAAGCCCCTGGCAGATTGTGAAATTCTGGGGTTATTTGTTTCACAGAAACGGATAACTAATATTAGACATCTACGTCTGTGCCCTGCGACTTCCCCCAACCCCACTGGAGACGTGCGTATCCAGTCATTTGACCGTTCTTTACTGAGTGACTGTTATGTATGGACCGGCTCGAGCTGAGCTGTCGGCAACCCAAGGATGTAGCCATGAATGAGATGGATGAAGTTCCTGCTTTCGTGGAGTTCACTTTATAACGGAGAGCCATTTCTAGCTGTTTGCATATTTGCCTTATCTTCCTGGCAAGGTCACAAAATACTTGAGGAAAGAAACACTGATTTTTATATCCCTATAGAATTTCGCGTGGTAAATCTAGTTCTTGTGTTGTATTAGCCTGTAAGTTTTTTCAAATATCCTTGATTTCTATCCACCAAAGATTTCATGAATGCAGAAACTGTGTGTGTGTGCGTGTGTGTGTGTGCACGTGCGTGTGCGTGTGTGTGAGTGTGTGATGAAATGCTGACAGGATCCCCAAACAGACATTCCCTAGGCTGGACCCGTGTTGCTACTGACCTTGGCTCACCTTCCACGACCAGCGTACCGAACCAATCACATTACGGTGGGCATTCTGTGCTGGAATATTCTTAGGATCACGGCTCTGTCTCTCCTCCTCCTTGTTCCCAACAAGACACATAATCTCCACCGTGGAAGTCCTGTTTCCCACGACATCTGGTCTTCCCAGCTCCTGTTTGCGGAGAAGGGCAGAACTCCTGAGACAGAAACTATATGGAGTTGAGAAGAAGGAAAGAATATCGGGCATGTGATTTAACCTTATCTGTAAAGTTGGGGTAACTTACTCCATAAGGTCGTTTTCATGACCGAACATGTTATTATATATAAGACGCAGAGAAGAGTGTCTGGCAAGGAAAAGCCCAGAATATGTCAGCTATTATTAATACCCATGAAATGCTGCAGCGTGCCCACTGCCGTCCCCGTGTCATTGGAGAACAGCACGTCCCACCGTGACCTGGAGCTTCACAGGTGAACGACACCGGAGCAGATGCCGAGTTAAGTTTATCGGAACCAATGCGGGGCGTGCATGAGTGCCCTGCCATCCCCCTGTTCCCCGCCCCTCAGATCCGCCCGACGTCTAAGGCTTACATGCGCTTCTTTTAGCGCAAGGCCTCGGGGGCTTTGACCGTGTGCTGTGTCGGGGTCCACGTTCAGCCCGCGCCCTGCTGACTCCCCCAGAAGCATCCTGACACAGGAAGGGAGGGCACGGCCGTAGGCGGGAGGGAGGCAGAGAGCAGGAGAGGGGCGGGGAGGAGGAAGA
>NW_011890594.1:0-1174 GCF_000151845.1 Pteropus vampyrus
AAATAAATTCAAGGAAAATAGCTTGAGGAGGAAGCAGTTTGGCCTCCTCCACACAGGACGACGTGCGAGGAAAAGGCATCTCCGCCGGCCGCCCCGCCCAGCAACGCCCCGCCCAGCAACGCCCCGCCCAGCGCACGCCCCGCCCAGCTACGCCCCGCCCAGGTCCTTCTGCACGAGGACAGGGACGGAGCATGAGTCGTGACTGAGTCGTGACTCCCAGGAGGCAAGTCCCTCTCCAGGCTTGAACACTTGCTCTTCCCGGCAGTTAGATGCTCCGTGAGGCCTTCTGACCGCGCTGGACTTGCAGAGGCGGCCAGGGGGCGGGGGACGTGCCTGTCCTGGTCAGCAGCCTCCTTGTAGGTTGAGACAGACATGACCCTCCTCCAGAGGTTATCAACCCGTGTGCCCTGCCCTTCCCTCAGAACTTGGGTGCTGTCGCCAGCGGTCAAGCACCTGCCCAACTGCGACCTGGAGTCGATGACCCCAGACCGGAGGCGACTGACACTCGCCGCCCCCTGGGTGGCCGGGGAGGGCTGATCTGTGCGGGCTGGAGAGCCTACTCCCTTGGTCTGTCCTTTCCCAGCCTGTCCTGCTGCCGGCCACCCCTCACCTCTCCCTCACCCATGCACGGGAGGCGGGGGTGGGTGTGGGGGGGTGGGGAAAGGTGGGGGAGTGGAATGAAGGACCTAGCACTGGGTTACACCCAGAGCATGAAACAAACTCGCATAGATCCATGCTGGGTGAGTTACGAGTTCCTCGCCTGTGGATGAGCGAAGAAACAGTGACAGGGGCCTAAGGTTCTAAACACCGCATGGAGGTGCGTCCCCCCCAGCCCGGGGCCCCGCCCTGCCCCACCAAGCCTGGCTCCAGGAGCCACTTGGAGTGGGGACCTGGCAGACACCCGGCAGCCTCAAGACGAGGGCGGAGTCACCACAGGGTCCCACCGGGCTCACGCGTCCCCTCCGTACACCGTGATGAGGTGGCACTTGGCCTCTAGTATTCTTTCCAGAAGCCCGGAACCCCAGTCTGACTGTGAGGGAAACGTCAGTGAAACCCCAGAGAAGGACCTCGACAACATGCCACTGGTCTCCTCAGAACTGTCCGGGTCACGGAGAACTGGAGAAGGGACTAAGAGATGGAACTGGAGGCCACACGGTGTCCTGGGGGAGCCCGG
>NW_011890594.1:1224-2518 GCF_000151845.1 Pteropus vampyrus
GGACAAAAGCCAGTCACGGCCCCAAGCTTGTGCTGTCTTAGTCGAGGGCCCCCAGGCAAAGAACACGTCTTGGTATTCCAATCATAGAGAAAGATGCTTCAGTCACACGCTTAGCTGTTGTCCGCAGTAGCAGGTCATGTGACTGTTCAAGCCTGGGTCACACATCCACCCCTGCAATGGGGACAGGGCGGGAGGCAGAGGTTGACAGCCCACGAGAAGCCCATGCAACAGGAAAGAGGTGACCTCCCAGAAGAAGGAGAGGGGACGGGTGAAACTGCGCGTGCCCATCTCCGCACGCGTGCGCAGTAAGAACAGGGCGGGACACCTGTGAGGCACGGCGTTGACCCGCAGGGTGGAGCTGACCCTGAGACCGTGCATACGGGCACAGGCGCTGACCCGAGGGACTGTCTGTGTGCCCGGGACGTAAAGGCTTCTCCTTCCCCGGGGAATCCTCTGTTCACACAGCACCGAAGGACGGCCCAGGGGCGTGAGGGCGTCCAGTGGTTCCGCCGGTGGAATCGGGACCAAAGCGCAGAGGTTACAAGGTACAACTGTGGCAAATGTCATCTACCCGAACTACTTTCTAAGCAAGGCGGAAATTTCAGGAATGGCCTAAAGGGCTCACAGAAGAAATGAGCAGGGCAGGCCCCAAGGGGTCCCCAGAGGCCAGGCAGCACGGCCCTGGCCCTGGACTTTGGTAGGGGGTCCCCAGGGAGAGCCTCTCCGTGAGGGAGACTGGGGAGCCCACAGGAAAGCGGTCGGACGCTGGGCCGCTGCCAGCTCGCAGAGAAATCGCAGCCGTTCGCTGCCCGGGCACAGAGTCCCCGCCAGGATCCCCGCTAACTGCTCCGTCTGGCCGGCGGTCGGGGAGCGGGGGAGCGGGGAGCCCACAGGCCGGCCTCCGCCCTCGGGTCACAGCCGAACTGCCTTCCTCCCTGAGCCCCTGGCACTGTCACTCCCTCAGGTGCCATCCCATCCATGCCAACAGCCTCGTCCTTCTGAGCCGAGGGAGGCCATCTCCCGAAGGTGTCCTGGCCTCCACCCTTCCTTCCGACCCGAAGCTCTTTTCATACCACAGGTCAGCGCCCGCGCCTCCCATTCCCCCCACTCGCTGCTCCCTCCGCCAGCCACCTCCATCCCGTTCGTCTCTGCGCTGTGCCAGCATCTCTCTCTCCCCCCAACAGACGGGCTCAGGAGTCCCCGATCCACCATCCGCTGCACCCTCTTTCTAGGCCCACCTCCCACTGTAGAAGCTGAAAACGCTGTGATCGTGTATTTTCTCAGCCCTCCCTGC
>NW_011890594.1:3793-4154 GCF_000151845.1 Pteropus vampyrus
CCCCCCAACAGACGGGCTCAGGAGTCCCCGATCCACCATCCGCTGCACCCTCTTTCTAGGCCCACCTCCCAGTGAAGAAGCTGAAAACGCTGTGATCCGTGTATTTTCCCAGCCCTCCCTGCAGCCAGAGGGCGGCTGTGCAGCCCGAGCTCTGCTGAGCGGACCCTCTGAGCCCGGCCGTGGAGTCCGGCCGCGGAGGACCAGGAGGGTCTCTCCAGCTGACATGCCGGCTTCAGGACGGAGACCCCGGGGGGGCGCTGGCCGCTGGGCTTGGTGCTGGGGGAAATGCTGCCTGAGAGCCAGCGGCCAGAAACACAAGCCACAGTGTCTAGGACCTCTGAGGGGCGGGGGGTCATCTCTG